>NW_005841867.1:3753044-3782942 GCF_000455745.1 Alligator sinensis | reverse complement strand
TCAGCAGGATGCACTGCTCCATTTTTTTTGACCCCTGGATATCCTTCTTAAAACTGAATATCCTCTTTTTGACCCCTGGATATCCTTCTTAAGACTGAATATCCTCTTTTTGACCCCTAGATATCCTTCTTAACAAGAAGGCTCAATGTCTTCTTAACACTGAGTATACGAAATGAGTACTCGGTTCTAGAAGTACGTGGTCTCAGGAAGAAAAGTAGTAGAGAGACCTGATGGTTCAACTTAGCAGCAGGCATTTTGGGCATTTTGTCTGGGTCCTGAGTAATACCTCACCAAGGAAGAAGATTGTATAAGGGTACCCCCTCCATGAAGGCTTGGATATTGCCAAACTTTGTGGCAGGGGCAACTGTTGTGTCATAGACTCAAAAGATGGGCCTATGAAAGTTGTGAGGCCAAAGGTTCAGAGCTCACTGTGGATCAGAGTTTATAACAGTTAAACACCTTGTTTAGGCCCTTGAGAAATCTCAGAGATATGAGAAGTAAAAACACAGGATGGCCATCAATAGGGGATGATGTGCAGCAATGAACACTGACCAGCATTATTTGCCTCTAACATAGCCACAGATGTTTGAAATTGAGGAATTAGCTGAAGAAAGGTGTCTGGAGTGGCATGAACAGGAAAATATGAGGTACTTGGTCATGTAAATTAATCTGGTGGAGTCCTTTCTACTGTGCGTGAAGCTATCTTGTTCCTGATTTGACACAGAACAGCCCTTCACTCTCTGTGAGAGCCACCTAGTACCAGGCTGAGAGATGGAGGGCTCTGAGATCTAGTCAGAGTACTTTTCTTCCCCTGAATAAGCAAGTCTAGCAACAAGGATAGGCACCTGTAGCTCAGCTTGGATAGGAGTACAAGATCTGGTGCCCAAACTGTCTTGGCTATATGGTGGTGAATTAGACAGGCTGAGTCATGTTAGATCTTGAGAATTACTTGTGAATCAGAAATACAGGTGCAAAAGTGTACCCAAGAGTTCCTGGCCCTGAGATTAGAAAAGGATCTGACACTGAGCCTGGGCTCATGCCTCCTCTCAAACAGAAGATAAGTCATTTTTGTTGGCCTTGGTTGCAAAGAGGTCTATCTCTGAGTAGCCCTCATCTGTAAAGAAGGACTGAGAGCTTGAGTCCTTGATGATTCTAAGATGGATGTGATTCTGCTGGGGCAACCTGATATGGTATATTTGAGACCCAGAAGGTGCACCACAGGAAGACAGATCTCATGATGTAGGCATCAGAGCCAAAACTTCTTGTGGCCCTCCACTTATTTGTAGAAAATATGGATGGAGGTACTGTCTGCTGACAACTGTAGGTCCCTAGTGATTCAGTGCATGTGGTCCTGAAATCTTCCAGCCTCCTCACCTGAAGGAGGATGAGAAATGCTTGTCTCTCTGGGGAACAAGAGCTTTCTTGAACACTGTGGTCCCAGCGTTGATACTAGAGAAACTATCCTGACCAGGAAATGGAAATGTATGTGACCTGAAGTATCACATCACTGCAGCCTCTTAAACCATTGGTTTGATAGTTTTATTTGGATTGATAGAGTTTTATGTCCTTTAGATCAGCATTGATCTTTAGAAAAAAGAGAACGAATGGCTTTCCTTTGGTCTGTAGGGTATATGTAGATAAACATTTCATTTCTAGCCTGTCAATTAGACCAGTAATAATATTCTGTGGCAATATTTAAGAAAACTATTTGTTGAGTATACACATGCCAATTTCAGGCTGTGATTTTCAGAGCTACAAAAGGGATTTAAACATTCAAGTCCCACTAGTTTTAATGTGAATACAGTGTCAAAATCCCTTAGGCAACTTTTGAAAAGCTCAGGCAGTGGATATGTAAAATTCTAAAACATATCCACTCTGCTACATGCTATCCAGCAGTGGAATTTTAAAATCTTGGAGCTGCAAGTCATTAGCAAGTAATTAACTATAATTCAGGAAAAACATACTAGTTCAAGTGAGGCTGATGCTTTTTTGAAGTGTCAAAGCAATCATAATTTGAATGTTACAATGTTAACTGGAAATCAGGACTATTTATATAGTCTTTTGTTAAAAGGGAAAAGTTCAAAGTTTTCCTACTCAGGAGGTCTCCAAATGGCATGTATTAATTCTCTTTACCAACAAATAGACAGCTCTAACCTTTACATTACTGCTCATCTCTGTCCTTAAATGTACAAAGATTGCACAAGACCTGGTCTTTTCTCTTAGCAGACCTCCATTAAAACCAACACGCTTATACAATTTTGTTTCATGAAGACCTAAGTATATATTCAAGGCAGAATTAAAAATGCATGAATCCCCAAAAGTCCTGATTTAATTTGATGAGGAGTTAGTTTATCTAAGTATCCCAAAATTTTGAGATTAATCCACATCTAAAACAAATCTAGTTTGGTTTCTGCAGAGCACAAACCATCCCAATTGATCCACCAAAGACACAGCCACACCAAACACAAAATCAATTTATCTTTTACAATAAATAATAAGTAATGTTTAGTGATAGGGGATTCTTAAACAAGTCCATCAACAATTTTATGGTGATCATAATTCACGTTTGAATAACCACTCTTTTTTTTCCCCAATTATGAAGAATTATCCCTGAAACTGATTTATGACTCGCTCGGAATATTTCTTGAGTGGAGGCACATTTGTATGTTAGATGCTGTAACTACAAAAAAGCACTGGAATTACGAGTAAAATTTATCCTGACCCCTTTTTTGACTTCTGAGAAAGTTTAAGATTACTTTCTTGAGAAAGTGCTCAATCTGTCCAGTGGCTCCTTTTACATAAAGAGGGGATTATTTAATATCATACAAATATTTCTATTATCTGGAAGAATTACATTAGCATCTAACTTTCAGTATTATAGCCACACTGAAAATAAAGAGAAACTCTCAAATCTTAAGCTTTACAATTAAAGGCAACACATAGTTTGTTCAGAGGATACACATTTCTGTTGAAAAGGGAGGCATTTTCATGCAACCTCGAATCAAACATCTACTCATAGTATATATAAAAGAGTACCTTTGGGAGATGATAAACTTAAGAAAAATCATATATCCCACTAAGTAGAGAAACTGAAATAATAACATACATTTAAAGAAGCAGAGTATATGTCACGTGGTAATTCTGATACCGCTTTTCCTTTCAATACTTTTTATCTGTCTGCATGTAAACAGAGACACGAAATCTGAATGATATAACTACACCCTCTTCTATCTCATGGATCCAGATAAGAAGATTTTTTTTTCTCCTGATAGAATTTTCAGATTGAACAAAACTCATAATTTTCAAGACTCTTTTTCCCATAAGTGCTCTGGTGTCAACACAGCTGTGTGCTGACATTCAGAATGAGTATAGACTGATTTAAGCTATGATTCCCTGGACATGCATGAGCATACAGCAATAATTTCCTCTGAATTTCCTACTATCTACATCATGCCACCAATTTAACACATGCTGAATGTGTCATGACTATATCCCTTACATCCAAATTCACACCCACTGGGGGACACATGAATCACTTTCTGTAAATTCCAGGAAATCTTGGAATTTAGTTATGGTAAAATTGCAAGAAATATAACAAACTACAATAGAAAGACTAAGTGAAACCACTGAGACCGTCTGGTTGTTAGTGTTTCTTGGCTATGTGTAGGAATGCAGTTAGCATTAAACATAACTCTTGGGAAAAGCTAATCCTGGTGCCATTAGGATTATTTTTTTTTTTAATTCAAATGTTGAACTTTTTTTTTCTAAACTGCTTTCTTTTTCTGCACTATCAAATTTTCATTTCACAAAGGCTGCTGTATTACAGCTTCTGGACCTCACATAAATATCCTTGTCCTTCAGATTCTCACAAGGCCAGGTTCTGCTAAATACACACACGTTTAGTGGTGCTTTACTTCATAAAAAATTCCACTAAAGTTAATAGGATTATTTTTGGATAAACCTGGTCCTCAATCTAAAAAGATAATGAACAAAAACTGGGCTATTGAAATGAGAGCCACCACATAAAAGTATAAAGGTAGTTGGATCAGACACACTGAAACTACTCCATTAGACTAGTTTAGAGATTTGGTCACTGCTCCAAATAGTGTTTTAGGAGAAGTGGCACTGACTTCAGTGAACTTGGAGTCAACCAGAGTAAAGGCTGAAGCTTTTGGATAAATAAATGGATTCAATGACCAGCCTGGGATCTCTCTACGCTTTCCAGGAACTGTATGTTGTCTAATGACAGATGGGGAAAGAGAAGCTAATATTTCATGAAGATAGAGGAAGAACATAAAACTGGCAGAGATGTGCTGGCCATCAAGTCCAGTCCCTTGCTATCTCAGGTACCCTGTCATACACCCCTTCCATAAGCTTACTAAACTCCATCTTAAAAGCAGTAAGGTTCCTCTGCTTTGAAGGCTGTTACAGGATATAACAGTTCTAACAGCTGGGGCTCTCTTTTCATTTACAGCCTAAATTTCTGCATGGCCAGATTATACCTATTTTTTCTGTTCTAAGCACTACCCTTTGGATGAAAAAGCTTGGTTCTCTCCATGTTTATCACTCAACGTATTTATGGGTAGCCATCATATCCCTTCTCAACCTTAGTTTTGCTAGACTAAAGAAGCCAAACTCTTCTAGTCTCTGTTCATGATAGGCTATCCACATTCCCTCATGCTTAGAGCTCTTACTTGGAACGATTCCAGTTTGAGTTCATTTTTCTTGAACATGAATGATCAAAACTGTACACAGTATTTCAGACATGGTCTAGAAAGCTCACTGATCTAGCTGGCTCATGGTATTTTTCCTACTTTAACGGAAGTATCTTGGGAGAGGAAGAAGACTGCTGAAGAGTCGCAGCGTTTTTTGCTTGTAACATTCAGACCTGGGTTTCCTCCTTAGCTCAGGTTATTCACATGATGTCACAAGGTAGGGAGTCAGGTTCATAAGACTGCAAGATGGGCATGAAAAATAGCATTCAAATAAAAGTAGTTATGTAAGTCTCTACAAATAACTAAAAAAAGAAATGGAATGATAAAAAGACAAACAGCTCTAAGGATAATTTTCCTATGACAGTTATAAAATATCACTCTTGTTTTATTCCTCAATTAGCCATGGTTTCTTTCTTAACTATCTCTTATTCAAAGCTTTCTTTCTGACCAAGTAATATTTTTAGCTTCTTCATCTCAGTCTTCTAGCAGATTTTTTTCTTCAACTATTTGTAGTTAAACCTGTATCCTACTACTTGACAAGAATAGACTCTCAAAGGCAAAGTGAGAGTTGAACTGAACTAATAACAGGATCCTGGTTTCTGTTTAAAAATTGCAAATTCTCTGATAAAAAATTCATAGTTTCAAAGTTGGTAGGGTCAGAAGGGACCTGAGTAGATCATCAAGTCTGACCCCTTGCCATGGGCAGGAAAGGATGCTGGGGTCAAATGACCCTGGCAGGGTGTCTATCTAGCCTCCTTTTGAAGACCCCCAGGGCAGAAGCCAGCACCACTTCCCTTGGAAGTTGGTTCCAGCTCCTAGCCGCCCTGACAGTGAAGCGGTGCCTCCTGATGTCTAGCCTGAATCTACTCTCCGACAACTTATGGCCATTATTCCTTGTTACTCCCAGTAGTGCTCGGGGGAAGAGGGACTCTCCTATTGCCTGCTGGTCTCCCTTGGCAAGTTTATAGACTGCCACCAGATCCTCTCTCAGCCTTCTCTTGTGGAGGCTGAACAGGTTCAGGTCCTGTAGCCTCTCCTCGTAGGGCCTGCCCTGCTGCCCCCTAATCATGGAAGTGGCCCTCCTCTGGACCCTCTCGATGCTGGCCACATCTCTCCTGAATTGCGGCACCCTGAACTGGACGCAGTACTCCAACTGCAGCCTGACCAATGTGGCATAGAGGGGTAGGATCACCTCCTTGGACCCGCTCATGATGCATCTGTGGATGCATGACAAGGTGCGGTTAGCCTTCCTGACTGCGTCCCTACATTGGCAGCCCATGTTCATCTTGGAATCAATAATGACTTCAAGATCCTTTTCTGCCTCTGTGCTGACAAGAAGGGGTTCCCCAGCCTGTAGGTATGCTGCTGGTTCTTTCTCCGTACGTGCAGTACCTTGCACTTGTCAGTGTTGAATCCATCTTAGCCTCATCTACCCATGCCTGTAACCTGTCCAGATCCAATTGCACCCTGTCCCTCCCTTTTAGCGTGCCCACTTCTCCCCACATCTTAGTGTCATCTGCGAATTTGAACAGGGTGCTTTTCACCCCCTTGTCCAAGTTGCTGATGAAGATGTTGAACAGTGCGGGCCCGAGGACCGAGCCCTGGGGGACCCCACTGCCCACATCCCTCCAGGTGGAAAATGACCCATCGACCACCACTCTCTGGGTGCGGCCCTCCAGCCAATTGGTGACCCATCTGACTGTGTAGGCATCAACACCACAATCTCCTAATTTTTTTTAACAAGAATGGGGTGATAGACAGTCAAAGGCCTTCCTAAAGTCCAGAAAGACTACGTCCATCGCGACACCTGGATCCAAGGATTTTGTGACCTAATCATAGAAGGCCACCAGGTTGGTCTGACAGGACCTGCCTCTAATGAACCCATGTTGGTTGCCCCTAAGCATACACTCCCCTGCTTGCCCCTTGCAGATGTGCTCCTGGATAATTTTCTCAAAGAGCTTCCTCAGGACCCAGGTAAGACTAACAGGCCTATAATTTCCTGGGTCCTCCTTCCTCCCTTTTTTGAAAATGGGGACCACATTGGCCCTTTTCCAGTCCTCTGGCACCTCCCCAGAGCACCATGAGTGCTTATAAAGCCGTGCCAGGGGTCCCACAATGACCTCTTCTAATTCCCTCAGCACTCTGGGGTGGAGATCGTCAGGACCAGCTGATTTAAATATGTCCAGTCCCTCCAGAAGTTCCCTGACTAGATCCTCTCTGACCCTGGGCCTGGCTGTGCCTCCCCTGGGACCATCAGGGATCTCAGTGGGGGGGATGACCTGGTCCCTGCTCAGAAAAATGGAGGCAAAGAAATTATTAAATAGGTTAACTTTGTCGTCTGATGAGACCACCAGATTTCCAAGTGTGTCCTGCAGAGGCCCCATGTTACCCGGATCCTTCTTTTTACCCCCTATGTATTTAAAAAAGGATTTCTTGTTATCCTTGATCTGGGCTGCTAGTCCCAGTTCCATTTCTGCCTTGGCCTTCCTAACAGCCCCCCTACAATCCCGAGCAATGGAGGAATAGTCCTCCCTGGTGATGGCCCCTCCCTTCCATTGGGTGTACACCTCCTTCTTAGCTTTGAGACATTCTTGGATGCTTTTGGTGAGCCATGGGGGCTTTTGAGAAAGCACTCTTGCCTTCTTTGATCCGTGTTGGGATTGCCACCCTTTGGGCTTGGATTTCTCTGATTTAAAATTGCACTTCTCTGATTTAAAAACCCCAAACCCGCCATTTTCCATGATTAAAATGAAATGCCACACACATATTTATTTGTGTGTGTGTGTGTGTGTGTGCACATGTGTGAGAGAGTGTGTATCAGTTGAACACAATATTTTATTGATATATTTACAATTTTAAAGCAATTTGGAAGCCCACCAGTGGCTCAATCATTATAATAAAATAAATTCTAAATACCAATATATTTTGGTATTTGATTTTGGTTTTTTTTACCATGGAAAATCAGACCTCCACCTGGCTCTTTCACTCACTAGGATGCGGGTCCAGCTGCTGCTGTCCCCCCTGCTGCCTTGTGGCACTGAGCAGCCCTGAAACGCTACTGACCTGTCCCTTGCCCATGCCGTTGCCCCTCACTCCCAAGCTACAGCGCCCCTACCCTGCTAGTGCCCTTCACTCCTGACCCACAGCCTCGTCAGCCCTGCCGGTGCCCCTCATTCCCGACTCACTGCCCCCCTTCCCCAGGCCCCAGCCCTCCAGTTTATGAGGAAGAGGGTGGGAAAGGGGGGGAGTGAGCACAGGCACATGGGGGTGGGGTGGAGAGGGTTAGGCACCATGCATGCATGTGGCTACCCCATCCCCCGAATCACACTTCCCTCAGCCCCAAGCAGCCCCTTGCAGGCCGGAACTCTGCTAGCTTGCAAGGGGAAACTTGTAGTTTCCTGGGGTTAATCTGTGATTTTCTCCTTTAAAGAAGAAAATCTGTGTTTTTCTGTGGTAAATGGAAAACCTAGATCCCTGGTTATTAATAACAGAGCTGAACTAGATCAAAATAGTACAATTCCCAGAACAAAGAGGGTTGGGATAACATTGTTGAACAACAGACCTAGTGCCAACACTTTGGATCTCGGAAGGTTCATCCAGTATTACTACCTGCTAGTCTTAATTCAGAGGGCAGACAGTTTTCCTTGCTGCTGGGCACATCTACACATGCACCCTGTTGGGAGCACTCTGTTCCCAATGGGAGCAGCTTGGTAAAGGGCTGCTCCTGCCTCGCTCTGCCCCACTTTAGCAGCAAGGGGGAGCTCCAAGCTGACCTGGGGTGCTACCGTGGAGGCTGGCAGGGGGGCGGTCCCGATGCTCATGGGGCCAGGAGAGCTTTGCCTGCTGCAGTGGCAGCTGTCTCCTGGACCTGTGCACATCAGCCTGGTGTCCAGCAGGGCTTCTCCACCCAGGAGCCGTCCTGCTTGTGGGGCAGTTGCTGGCGAGCCCCTGGTTGGGTAAGGAATCCCCAGGGAGCTGTTCAGCTTGTGGGACAGCTCAGATTAGTCTACTGTACAGTAAAGCCTCCAGTGTAGATGCACCCACTTTATCAAATTTTGTTTTATAGCATTCTACAAAACATGGGATACTAATGCATGTCTCTGTTTCTGTTTATAAACAGTTCACACTTTTTCCTTAATGTCCAGTTGTCAAATGACTGTCAATATGCTTGTAACCATCTGTTGTGTTTTTTCCCTTTGACTGCAAGACAGCATGCTCTTAGGTCAATGTTGCTAATTTCAGATGAAAAAATTAGTCTGGTGCTTTAAGCTTGCTTTATTTCCCTAATAGCTAAAGTTGCAAAATTCTGCTCTAAAAGTACTTCTCTAATTTTCTGGGGTGAGGAGTGGGGAGGAGAATCTTTCTAAAAACCAGGTGTACTGTTTGTGAACCTACTTCCAAGAGGCAAATACATACACACCCAATTCACAAACACTGTGCTATATTTAATTATCTGGAATAATCATCCAACATCACTAAATAATACAATTAATAAATACCTCAATCTTGCTTTAGGCTGAATGAAAACAGTTATGCCAAGGCAAAAATATATGGCCCAATTATCAAACGGAGCTATCATTTTGTCCATGGATAACTTGCATTTACAATTCATCTATGCTCTTTTCCTGGCAACTGATCTTAGCTATAGTTGTAATTTGATCATAAAAATCTATGAAGCTAAATTTGAAAGTCACAACACTTTTTGCATACTACCTTATGAGCTGATGAAGCTGAGGAACTACATTAACTATAATATTCTTAGAATGTAAGATGCACTTGAATTCAAGATGCAGACAATTTTTTGACTCTCAATGTAAGAAAAAAAACAAACCATCAAATAAAGGCATATTTACAGGGATATACTGCACATAAAATATATTTATTATCTTTTTCTATCTGTATTTAAGGGCATTTTTAGAAGAAATATTTCATTTTAAAAAGTGTCTTATATTCAAAGGGATATAATAATTAGATTTAGTAGATTTCTAAATCCCTTGCAAGGGAAGATGCCTTAAGTTCTCTCCTCTGCTTCTGCTCCCCAGCGGTTTCTGCATTTTGCACTATCTATTGGACAGACAGAGTGGAAAAGCTTCTGCTCCAAGACTGACTGGAACAGTCAACGTTAAGAATCAAGTTTATGCAATGTAGAAAAATTGATAGATACTGGGTGCTTCCACATGTGCCCTTTACTGCTGAGTAAACTAATTAGCTCTGCAGTGAAATATCACAATCTATACGTACACTGGTATTAGGACGCAGTAAACTAATTAACTCTGCCATAGCATAGTACTGTCAGGGACAGTACTGTCATATGATGGAGAACTTAATTGTGCCGAAACGCATGTGTAGACAGTGACCAGGGGTGGAAATTACACCTGGTCAACCCAGGCAGCAAGGGGCCAAACCCCTGCCTGCCACCTAGTCACATGGGTCTACACATTCAGCACTCATGCCCCAGCCAGCCTTTCACCACCCAATGCTGCCACCCAGAGTCCAGGGCTGCCACCCTGAGCTTGCTGCCAGGTCGGGACCGCTCCACCCCAGCTCAAAGTGCTGCTGTCCCAGTTGCATGTGTAGACACTGCACCTGGGAGCAGTGTTCTCTAACTCAAAGTACTCTGGAGTTTATCACTTTGCATTAATTTCAAGTGTATCTGCACCCACTGGCTAGGGAGATGGAAATTACACATAAACTGATATAAGTGATTGGAAATTCGTTTAAACCTGTAACACAACAGAAGTTCAATGCACATAAATTGCTTTCAAAATGGCCAAAGTGGTTTAAGATATACCTGGATGGATGTAGTATCAGACTTAACTGGTTTAGGTTAAATTGATTTATTGAACTTCTAACCCATATCCCCTCAAGATTCAATTTAACTACTTTAATTAGTAGGGGACTTTACTGAATTAAACCAGAACATGGGGCCTCACCATAAATCTTTCCAAAGCCCCCCAAAAAGGACTGCAATATGTTGTGACCTTTGTGAATGGTTAACACTTTGCATAACACACATACACAGTGGCTAAGTACAGACAGTCAAAAAGCCCAAGGCTGAATCGATTCAATCTTTGCATGTTAGTTTAAGATGTGTAGATTAAACTGATAAGCAAGCGAACAAATATTCACTTTTGATTCTGGAAATGCAGCTACATGCCTGCAGTGGCCCAGGCCAGAAGCCATGGGGCACTAGAGCATGTCTCCCTACTTGACTGAAGCAGACAGCTTGGGTCAAGGCTAGCCCACCCATGCTGTAAGCGAGATCGTTGTAGTGGAGTTCTGGGATGCTAAGGGATGTAGAATATAAACATGTAGTTGCAATATAAAAATGTAGTTGAAAATATGGTTGTACTTTCACAATTGCAAGCAGGTGCTTTTAGACTGATATAGAACTCAGAATTGTTTGATAAATGGCCTGTGCAAAGTCCCAGGCCACAAGATAGCAAAAGATGTAAGCACATGATTGACATCAGATAGGGACAACTTACCTGTTTAAAGTTAGATGTGCTTAAATGCTTTGCTGTTCTGGTTCAGACAGAATCATTTATTGAAATACCAGATCCTCAACCAAGGTTTATTTTACAGCTTTGCTGGATCAGGTCCCCAGAGTGTTGCAACCTTAGCTATGTCCTACAAAGACACTCAAGGTCAGCACAATCCCCGTTTCTCAAATTAACCAGGAAGGAAAAAAAAATAAAAAATCGGCAGACATTATCTGTAAGGGCTCTGGAACATTCTTTCGAGCGCACACAAGCCTGGATTTTTTAAATAACTGGAATATTGCAAACCCCATCTTTTTTCTCTTGGGGTGATTGGAGAATGAGTTTAGTGGGTGACTTATTGTGGATGTAATTTGTAATGATTACAGTCAATACATATATTTGTATTTCACAATTTGTATTATTTGTGTTTCTTTTAACTGATGAACAAGTGACTAGAGACAGAAAAGCAGACTCCCTAAACTAAATCAAAATAAATAAAAGTGCACGTGTTGAATTTTACTGTACTAAACATTAATAATTCAATAATATATTTTTATTTCAACTCATGGCCCGCATGCAGCTCAATCAGCACACCGCTGCAGCCCATGTGATATCCTGTTAAAACATTTTTAAATGGATATACAGGCAGCATTGTTGTGTGGGTGTGGACCACATAACACATTGAGTGTGGCCCAGAACCACTGGCCTAAATAATGCTTGCAGTGGTTTCAAGAATGCATGTTGATTCTCAAAGTTGCCTGGAAAAATTAGACTCCCACAGTCTGGGAACATCTACACGGGATACTTTACTGTGCAGCAGACTAATTTGCTGCACAGTAAAGCACCACTATCTACATGTGTGCAGCAATTAGGGCACAGTAGACTAATTTACTGTGCTGCTGGATAGTCCTATCAGGTACAAGTGGTATCTAGCAACGCAGTAATTTATTGCACTTAAATGCACATCTGGATGATGACATCGGGATTAGTTTACTCTAGTTCAAATTGAGCCAAAATATATTCAGTCGCATTAATTGCATGTATAGATGCACCCTCCTGAGTAGATGTCCCAACATACTTGCAGTTGGGTTGGAGTGTTGGTTCAGGAAATATACAACAAGCAAGGGTGTTTGGGTGCCATCTTTTATTGGATCAACTGTATAGTTCGGAGAACTGTTAGTTAGGAGTGCCCTTCCTCAGGTGAAGCCAGGTTCGAAGGACAGGGGAATGAAGCTTCTCTGCCATGCAGATACAGCCCAGTGCTCACCAAGACTTGAGCCCTCAAACTTGGGGGAGAGCTATACAGTAAACAGGCTCCATCCCCACCCCCACTCCTTTGCAACAGTTCCCTGTGTGGTGAAAAGCTGCGTGGCCCCAAGTTGTAGCTCCTGACTGCAGCTTGGGAAATGGAGCCTCTCTGCCATATAGATCCCCCCTGCCTCCCCTACCCACCCCCCCCCCCAAGTTTGTGGGGAGAGGTCTTGGTTGGGGGCCAGGCCAGGTCTGTGTGGCAGAGGGGCTCCTCTCCAGATCTCCCCCTCCTCCCCCACTCCTTGGGCACAGTTCCCGGAGCAGTCTTAAGGCACAGCTGTGGGAGTGGAACCTCTCTGCTGCATGGACCCAGTCCAGTCCACACCAAGACCCATGCCTGCAAGCTTGCGGGGCATCTGCGTGTCAGAGAGGCTCTGTTTCTCCACTTCCATACACAGGGAGGAGACACAGCCTTTTCTGTCTCCTCTCTGTGACAGCCCAGGGGCAGAGCTGGGCCAGTGCTTGCCCAAGGAGCATCGGCTGGGCTGAGCAAGCTGCCTAGTGAAGGGCCCCTGGGATGCCAGTGGAATGTGACCTACCTTGATTTGAGATGAGATATGGTACAGGTGTTTGATAACGCACTATAACCTAAAGCGATTTAGTTTGAAAGCACGTGTATCCAGAGTTAACTTAGAGTGGGATCCGAAAATTTTAAAGCGCTTTATGCGCCATGAACATCTGCTCAGTTAGGGCTTTAGAGTGCTTTCTGTGCACTTAACACACAGTAAGTGTAACTTCTGTACAGGCCCATTTTGTTTACGCTTTATCAGATGAAATTTTTTCACATGGAACAGTTCAGATACTCCAGCTGTCTTGTGTGGGCCGAGGAAGATGATTTCCTGAAGTTCCATACTCTTGTATGGGTTACTTTACATTTTTTTATTAACTTCTGTTCCCACAAGCAGAAATAAGCTTAGGCCTATTTACTGCCAAATACCTCAGAAGGCCCAGAGTCCAGAGCAGGGCAAGACTTGGAGGTCCAGAGTCCAGTGGGCCCAGAGTCCAGAGCAGGGCTAGATTTGGGGGGAAGAGGGCCCAGAGCCTGAGAAGGGCAGAGCTTGGGGCCAGAGGGGCCAGTGCCTGGAGCAGGATGGAGACAGGGCTGGGGGCCCATATTGAGAGCCCAGGGAGGCTCAGCACCCAAGAGGGGACAGAGACTGGGGCCAGCAGCCCAGCAGCCTGAAAGGGAGCAGAGACAGAGGCTCCAAAGGGCAAGACAAGAAGCTGGGACTCAGAAGCTTTGTCTGGTATAGTGGACTGGAGCTAGAGGGCTCAGCAAGAGAAAAAAGGTGGAGGCCCAACATGAGATATGATTACACACAGACCTTTAGGCAGCCCCCCTCCCAATAAAACAATAACATCAAAAGTGTGGTAGGTAAGTAAGGAGGGAAGGACACCCTAGAGTTGGAGGTGGGTACGGGATGCATGGCCACCATGGAGCATCACATACAATTGTATAAAGTTGTGCTTCAATATCATTGATCATTTTCCTGGAGAAAAAAACATCCTTCAGATATACAAGAGACCAAAAAGTTATTTTTAAGCTTCACACTTGTCTACTTGTGCTACATTAGTGCCTTTCATAATAAAGGTGTAATGAATTCATAAAATGGCAGCAAGAACATGGCCAGGCCAATCAGAGACTAACACTTTTGTTAGTGTCACTTAGAAGTTATAATCATTTCTTCTGTGTACAGAAGGCAAACACTGGAGTAGAACTGGTTGAAATAAAGGATTTCTGATTTATGAGAAATGTAGAATTTTTTTTGGACCCAACAAAGTTTTGGACACAACCACAGTTCTCTTGAGGCAGAAATTCTGGGAAAAATTGTTTAAGAAATATTTACCATGGTCTAGCCTAAACAATTATTCTAGTTAAAAGCATAATATTAATATGAATTGAGGTGAACACCAGTTGATTTTCAATCATCACAGTATGCTCCCTGATTGATTTAAACTATGACTCATATTCACAATTCTACTTTGGCAGGATTGCACTGGAAATAAGAAAATAATTTGCTCAAAACTGAACAGAACACTGAATAATCCAATGGAAAGTTACTAGTGAATTATCTTAATCTAAAAATGCCTGGTATATTTTCCCCAGTGTAGTATAAAATGTTAACCTAAGAAAGCACGTTTACTAAATACAACACTTTGATGCTTAGTATAGTCATGTAATTTGTCATACTAATTCATTAGAGACTTGGTTGTGTAAATCTTTCTTTGCATGAATCATCTTTATTCAGGACAGGTAGTTACACTAAAGCCAATTGGACGTCTTGGCCGTATCTTTAGGAGATGCTGACTGTGCAGCAGCTTGTTACCACTGCGCGGTAGCATCATGATGCTTCTGCACAGTAGTAATGAGCTACTGCGCAGTCAGCATCACCAAGAAGCCATGCAGGGATGCTACTGAGCAGTAACACTGGTTACTGCACAGTCATTTAATACTTTTGTGCAAGTGTTAAATAACTGTGCAGTAACAACTGTGCGGTCAGTATTTCATGTAGATGTGGACCTTGTCTAGATGAAGTCCAGTCAGTAAGGACTGGATCCTGAAAGTCTTTACAAACTTCTCAGTTTCATCGATAAAATCATGCTTATCTAAACCACAAAAATAATCCCAGGGAATTTGTTACCTCCATTATCTGAATATTCCAAAGAAGCACTTTTGTATTGTACTATTGCTCTCAATTGGAGAAAAGTGACTGCAGCTAGGTCTATCCTGATTAGACTGAGTTACCATATGGCTTGTTCTTTGTCTTCATAGATCTATTAGCTACTATGTGACCCATGGTTAATGAGCTTTTCCTGCCTGTGAGCCCCATCTCTACTCATCTAATAAAGTCTTTTAGATAGATGAAAATGTAATCCAACTCAATTCATTGATTTCTTTGTTCCACTGTAAAGTAATTACGTGTCTTGTCTGTTCACGTAAAATGAACTAAAGAAATTTGGCATGCAACAGTACACAAGTAACCAATAACTGAAAATGAAACACTATCTTACTCACTAGGCAGGAAAAGAGATGTGAAAGAGGTCATTGGTAAAGATTACCTATGCAGGAAAAAAAGTGATATGATGAATACTGTCACAACCCAAAGGGTGTGATTTTTGTTTCTGTGTGCTTCGGCACTGCTAAATTGTTCCCGCTAAATTATAGCTTCTTTGCACGGTGGATTTTTCTGCTGCAAAAGAGAACCCTGGTGCAAGGGAGAATTTCCCGCCAATTTGAAGCTTTCTTTGCAGGGTGCATTTCTTTGTTGCAGCACAGAAATGCTCGTTGCAAAGAGTTCCCACCATTTGTATGCTAATTCGAGTCCCATTATTGGCCAGTTCTAAATTATTCACACGTGGTGGCTAGTGATTGGCTTGCTAGCCGTATAAAAGGCTTGAGTGGTTTCCGCCCAAGTTGGAGGACTCCATGAACACTGGGAGGAGGAGACTTCACGCTGTGTGAAGATCTCTATGCACTGCGGATCCTTACGGACCCAACGCATTTCAAGCAGGCAACAGAGGTCTGATCAACCTCTAGCCTCTCCCCGTTGTCGATCGCAGCCTAGATGTATCCCTTCCTGCGCGCAAAAGAACCGGACCCACGGAGCCTAGCAAACTTTGTGTGAGTCGTTGACGACCGGCCTCAGAGCTCTTCTATCCGGGTTTGAGTCCTGCAGGTTTATCTTCCCGTCGCCGAAAACCCTTGCGACGTACCCTCGTGCCCTGCAGGTTCGAGTTTTGTTTTCTTTCCTGTCTGTAATCGCAACTCAAGCAAGTTTTCCAGCCTGCACCACTGCCATCTCGGTGTAAGTAAACAATCTTTAAAACTACCGATACGCGTTTGTGCCTAATTCCAGCTCGACGGCCTTCCCTCTCCGACCCGGCGTGCCCGGGCTGCTGGCCACAGCCCGCGTGCAGCACGGAAAAGGGCTCGGGTCGCTCCCAGCCCGCACAAATACATTTGACTGAAATGATGTCTGTGGTAGAATACAGAGAAACACTATAATTTAACTGAAAGAGATTTCTCTTATTTGTATTATACATTTAAATATCTGCTCAGGCCTCAACTGAAAATAGTTAAAATATTTTTTAAGACAGTTCTGTATCCACCTCTTATTGGGTTCTTCCGCTCTGTTTTCTTTCGTTGCTGTTGTTTTGTTTTTTTAAGGAAAATTAAGGTATATACAAACAATCAAATTAAAGCAAGTTAACAGAGACTGGCAACTTCCTGAGGAATAGCAATGCACAATAACTAACTATTCAAATGCTTGCAATTACACCATGGTAAATGCAAGTTAAAATAGGGCAGCTAAATCCTGAATAAAGGAGGGCTAAGATACCCCAAGTTAACTTTAACTGTGGAGTAGTTGTGGGTACACAATAATTACTGTGCATCAGTTTCTTTTTTAATGAGTCCTTACTCTGTTAACTAACTTTATTTTGATTATTTATCCCTGAACATAGACTACAGTATAGACAGAGCCTCTGTTTCTTCCAATGGTCTACTTCTGCTCCTCCTACTTGTTCCATAATGAAATCCACAATCTTCCACTTATATCTGTATTACGTGTACCAGTTAATTGCCCGTCAAGAATGATGGATTTCGGGGAGTGTTTAGAAGGCCCTCCCTCGCCCGCCACTCACTATCCAGGGACGGCCATGTAAAGACTCCCTCCACTGCTGTTTACTCCTCCAGCCTCTGGCACGGAGGCTCCCTTGGCCGGCCAGCCTCCAGCACACAGCAGGGCTTTCCCCTGCCTCCTCTCCCCTCCCCACTTCCTTCCCTCCTTCCTCGCTGCCTCCCCTCCCTGCCAGCTGATGTTGGGACTGGCCGGTTGGGGGAGGGGAGGGGAGTCACCACCATGGCCCTCCCTCCCGCCCTCCCTTCCCTGACACCTGGCCCTGACAACAGCTGCCACCATGACCCCCACTTCACCTCCCTGCTAGATATCCAGGGGTCAAAAAAACCTGTGGAAAAATAAGCAGAGCAGCACATGCACAGGCAGCGTGCACCACTCAATAGCAGAGCTGGGCCTCCTGGAGCTGTGCTGCGGCTGCTGGCTAGGCTGCGCATGGCAGAATTGCTGCTACTGCAGCCCAGGAGGCCCCCAGGGCCCTAGGTAAGACTGCTGGGGCCAGCACAGTGTTGGCTCCAGCCTCCCCTACCCTACCCGTAGTAACTTGGTGTGTGCAAAGCATGCGTGGCATGAGTGTTCCCCAGGGACAAGTCACAGTGGTGCAAGGTGCGCTGCCACTACTTGTCCCTGGGGAACCAGATATTTAAGCTCGAGTGGATGTGGTCTATGAAGCAAACATTTCCTGCCCTGTTAACAGAACAAACTTCAAGAATGTGGCCACCCAAGGCAGGATTCAATTAGATGGGCCAATGTACACATACAGCGAGGAGGCCCTTCTGTTGGTCTGCTATATTAAACACTCTTGCCTGGTATATGAGCTAGGGTAGATTAACCATCTTTAGTTGCTATGCCCACCTAAATGAATTATCCTAGTAGTTTGTCCCACTCTGAATCCACAGTAGCCTGAGCCTGTGCTGCTGCTACAGCAGGCCTCCACCACTGCCAGAGTATGGTGAGGACAGGTAATACCTAACTCCAGCCCCCACATTTTGATGCTCAACATTTTGGTGCCCCCCAAATGGCTCTGCCCAGGGAACCAAAATAGCTAGCTATACCTCTGATTTCAGCTCCTGTTTTAAAACTTAAACACTGTTACTTACGTGTGAAGTTCATAGTTTCATAGTTTCATAGTTTCAGGGTCGGAAGGGACCTAATAGATCTTCTAGCCCGACCCCCCGCCAGGGCGGGAGAACAACCCAAAAACACAAACAAAACCACTCACCCTAAAAACAAAAACGGGACTCAAATGAGTCCAGCCAGGTAAGTATCCAGCCTCTTCTTAAAGATCCCCAGGGTAGGGGCCAGCACCACCTCCCTTGGAAGTTGGTTCCAGCTCCTAGCCGCCCTGACTGTGAAGTAGTTTTTTCGGATGTCCAATCTGTACCTCCTCTCCATCAACTTGTGCCCATTATTCCTTGTTATGCCAGCAGGGGCTAGGGGAAACAGCGTCTCCCCCAAACCCTTCTGGTTCCCCCTAGTGAGTTTATAGACGGTCACCAGGTCCCCCCTCAGCCTTCTCTTGTGGAGGCTGAATAGGTTCAAGTCCCGCAGTCTCTCACTGTAGGGTCTGCCCTGTTGTCCCCGGATCATGCGGGTGGCCCTCCTCTGGACCCTCTCCATGTTGTCCACATCCCTCCTGAAATGGGGCGCACAGAACTGGACACAATACTCCAGCTGCGGCCTGACCAGCGTCGCATAGAGGGGGAGGATCACCTCCCTGGCTCTACTCGAGATGCACCTGTGGATGCACGACAAGGTCCGGTTAGCCCTGCCAACCATGACCTCGCATTGTCGGCCCATGTTCATCTTGGAGTCAATAATGACACCAAGATCCCTTTCCGCCTCCGTGCTCTCAAGTAGGGAGCTCCCCATCTTATAAGTGTGCTGCTGGTTCCTACTACCCAAGTGCAGCACCCTGCACTTGTCCGTATTGAAACGCATCCTGTTCCTGTCTGCCCACCCCTGTAACCTATCCAGATCCTTCTGCAATCTCTCTCTCCCTGCTAGCGTGCTCACCTCCCCCCAAATTTTGGTGTCATCAGCGAATTTAAACAGGTTGCTCTCCACCCCAACATCAAGATCGCTGATGAAGACATTGAACAGCGCAGGGCCCAGGACCGAGCCCTGAGGGACTCCACTACCCACCTCCCCCCAAGTCGAATATGATCCATCCACCACCACCCTCTGAGTGCGACCCTTCAGCCAATCTGCAATCCATCTGACTGTATAGGCATCTATGCCACAGTCGCCTAGTTTACTAATTAGGATGGGGTGAGAGACGGTGTCAAAGGCCTTGCTGAAGTCCAGAAAGACTACATCCACCGCGACACCTGCATCCATGGCCTTTGTGACCTGATCATAAAAGGCAATCAGGTTGGTCTGACATGATCTCCCCCTAATAAATCCATGCTGATTGCCCCTTATGATCAGGGGCAAAAACTGATCATAAGGGGCATCATAAATCAAAGTTTTAAACTGTTTTAAAACTTAAACACTGTTACTTACGTGTGAAGTTCTCTCCCCCTCAACCTTCCTTTCTTGTGCAACGGCATAAGAAATGATAGAAAGGAACCCTACTGTTGGTTCATCCATTATGCTGTTTGATCAAATAACTCAGGGCACCGTGACACATGATTCAGCAAATATTTTTAGTATAAAAAGTGTCCTGCTGTTTAACTGCTCCAAGCTTTAGAAGTTGAGTAGAAATTTCCTGTATCTGTGGATAGACTACAGAACACAGCTGGCACCATTTTTACATGAATGTTGCAAGAAGTCTGTGTGCACCACCCTCATAACCAGGGAATAATTATTTACCCTGCAAATATTCAGCTGTTTTCAACTCAAGTTATTTCCCAAAGTTAGGTACCAGTATATGTAAGGGTGATAGGATACAGTGTCTTATGTGATTCCAGTTTCATCAGCCCTCACTTCAGCATGCATCACTCTGCTAATGCGAATCACATTAACAATAACCATGTTTACATGTACAGTTAATTTGAAGTAGACCTACTGGGGAGCACATCTACACATGTTCCCTCTTGGGAGCAGATTTGCTCCCAATGGGAACAGCCCAGAGAGCCCAGAGTTAATTTGCTACCCAGCAGGTAGCAAATTAACCACAGAGTAGACCAATTTACTGTGCAGTAAGCATCTGTACATGTAGACAGTGATGCTCACTGAGCATTAAATTGGTCTACTGTGCAGTAAAACATCTCATGTAGACATGCCCAGTGAAAATGATTTAAGTATGAAGTAGGCCTGGGTTTAAAATATTATGGGCTAGATTTTGATATGAAGTTCTCAGTGGTAGCGGAGGACAGAACAAGGAGTAATGGCCTCAATTTGCAGCAAGGGAAGTTTAGGTTAGATATTAAGAAGAATTTTCTCACTAGGAGGGCAGTAAAACACTGGAACAGGTTACCCAGAGAGCTTGTGGAATCTCCATCCTGGGAGCAGGGGGTTGGACTAGATGACCCCCTTAGGTCCTTCCAACCCTAATTTTCTATGATTCCATGACTTACTCAGATCTGGAGGAAAGTAATGGGACGGAGAATGTCTGTCTGCAAGGGCTACCCAGACTTCATATGCGGGCAAGAAGAGGGATTCATAGCTGTACTGTGGGTAAAGAGAGTCAGGTGGTAAAATGCATTAACCAGCAGTAAGCCTGGGGCAGAAGTGTCACAACTTACTTCTGGCATAAACTGGGAGTAAATTATTGTCCCCAAATAGACAAAGAGTAAGTAGGGAGCAGTTTTGTTTCACTCAGGTGTCTGAGCAATCCTGCAACTAATACACTATACTTCATGTAGTACAGTCTAGTCCTAAGGCATTGGAACAGAAACACTACAATGTCATTTCTCTTCCTCAAAATAGATATGATAATTGTATTAAAAATGTTAAAATGATGCCTTAGGCTGATGACATTAACAGATGTGGATGCTCTACTTTTCAGTGTTTTTGTTTCTTTTTTCTCTAGGTTGGAAATATAAGTTCTTTTAATTAATTTCAGGAGGTGGCTAATAATGGAAACTACTTTCTTATTCTGAAAGAGAAACAGTCCCTGCAGAGAGGCAACTGAGTGCATAAATTCTGAGCCCTTCTGAACAGATGGAAGGATGAATGATAAGAGAAATAGTTTTACTATGGGCAAATCTATCCCAATTAAAGTCAGCTGAAATGTTGTCACTGAGTGCAGCAGAATCAGAATATGGTTCTATACGACTGATCTCTGAATTCAGCATCCCCTTGAACATGACAATGCCAATCACCATGTTTTTCATAAAAATCAAAGCAGTTTTCAGTATTATGGAGACTATCATCACAATATTAGTAATATTGGAGTATTTAATTTTCCAGAGAGGTGGATGGGTCAACTGTGGAACAAACACAGTATCATACTTTATGTCTTTAAAAATAATATGCATAATAGAAAAGGCAACATAAAGAATGCTATAAATTTAAATATTTCTGTAGGAACCAGTCTGTAATAATGAACAGCAGAAGATTCAGTCTTGCATATCTGCAGAAATATTGCCTCAATACATGTGCAAAATACATTAGAAAATCCTGACTGGCAGCAATAAAGGGATAAAAGCAAAGTGAACAAAAATAGACTCCATCAGAAGGAACAAAGAAAAAACAAGTGAAAAAACCAGAAGGATTTATTTAAAAGGTTGAAGATATTAGAAGTGTTGAACTGCAATGTACCTCTGAAGATTTAAAAAACCTGAAAGTTTTAAAAACCATTTTAAGGTTTTTTTCAAATTACTTTTCAAAATTATTCCTATGAAGGTTGTATTAGAAAAAAATATAGAGGTTATAAGCATCCATACTTACTATAAACTACTTTGGCTGAAAACAGATGTTGCCTTTGTGCTGCCATTAAAATACTGTGTCACAAAGCCCAAGCAAACAGACATCCATGCCACTTGTCACAGCACAAATGCCCAAAATCATGGCTGCAATTTTTTGTGGTAATAATTTGTATCACTTTTTATGGTAGGCATCTAGTTTGCTAATGGTGGGAAAGTGTGGGCAGCCCAGAGCTTCTTGAGCTCTCCACGTGCCCCGGGCTTCAGAGGCCTGATCCTGTGCACCTTACGGCTACCCCTGCAAGAATTTAAAGAAACCTAAACATTATGAAGAATGCTTCTATCCCTAGCCTCCAGTTCTTGCAATGCAGTTGGTTTTGTAATCCCCTTGTCATTTTTAGGGCAAATTCAATTCTGTCTTAGCCCCTGTTTAATACAAAAATCTCAGCAACGGTCTGCTGGATTTTAAAAAGTGGTATTCAGAAATCAGAGGCATTTCTCTACTAGATTGCATAGAAGTCTTAAGGGAAGTCAAATAATGACTTTACACTTTTTGCCAATTCCCCCATAGGGTATAAAAAGATGCCATCCTTGAAGTAGAATCTTAGAAGCAGAATCAGCTGTGTTGGGATGTGTCCTGGCAGAGCTGATCCACTTCACTGGGTGACACAGATATTTGCCCATTGTCTCCCATGTAGGTACTTGAGGCACACTTCTGCAATCAGGGGAACCTGGATCAGTGAGGGGTCTGAACCTGCAAAAGTCCTGTGTAACTATTAATGAAGGTACTGTAGGCTTTTCTTTTGAATAGCAGTGTTTGTCACAATATACATCAGGGTATATGTGTTGTGGCTTGACCAATGACTGATATGGCTCCTAGGTCAGTCAGGACTGACTGTCACTGGGTTAGTAGCAGATTATTTCTCCAGGAGGTTGGGAGCATTAGGAAGAATTGTAGCATTTCCTGGGGTGCTTGTAAGTCCTACAAATCTAGCCCTTTTTTTAGTAGAGTATTCACAAAAAGTAGCTTGCTGCTTTTTCCATTTGTCTTTGCAATATCAATTAACTAATTAGATGACCACCAAAGACAAAACTATCTTAAATTAAGTGACAATGAGGGTGATCAAACAAGAATCCTGTTAAATTTCCATTGGAAGAAAGGACAAAAACATTTATCTGGAAAAGTGACAAAACTGATGGGACATGCACAGAAAAACTATAGAAGCTGCTGATTTTTTTTTCTCCTCCTTTGTAAAGAACAGCTTTTAAAAAATGAAGCATTCTTGTGACACATCATTTTGTACATGCACTGTGGTCTGATTATGTTCTTCCTTTAATCTTTAAACAAATTGTGTAAAAATTTTGGGGATTGTTAATTTTAAAGTCAAATTTTGGCCTCAGTGCAATGGATGTGATTTTGGAGCAATGTTATTTGAGTGAATGAAGTTGTTTAGTAATTGCACTAAGTGTAACTGAGATTCACATCAGGCCTATTATTGTCAATAGTCATTAAAAATTATTAACCAACTGTATAATGCAATGAATTCTAGAGTTTATTGTACAAGAAATCTACAAACTAAGAATAAGGGACTACATATAAAGTTGCATCTATTTATCAGAAAGTAACCTAAATTGTTTTGGAACCTATGGCAGTATATTAGGAATGAGTGAGAGAACTTTGCTGTGATGTGAGTTGAAGTCTTTAATGAACAATGAAAACACTCACTGAAGGTAAAATCGTGCTAAGTCATGCTTCTGGAGAACTAGAAGCATTACGAACAAGAGACTAACTTCTATGATGATCTTTTAAAGTACAACCCAACACAACACAATGTATCCAGGGACACCAATGCTTAATGTTGCATTAAGAAACTCAGCTCTAAATTTGATCACATAGACAAACAGTATATAGAAATATGAAGAAGGCTTACCTGGTCCAATGCAAAATGATGCAATTATTGCAAGAATGCAAGCTATACTGAGGAAAGGAAGCCAGGATACATGATACTGCAAAACACAATATTACTTGTGTCAATATGATGAGAATACAATATGCTTTCCATGATTCTTTCTATAATCTAAGAAAAGCTTTTCTTAGAAACAACCATTTCCAAAATATTTTATTGAACAATTGGTATTAAAATGTGTATCCATGCAGTACAGTGCCAGGTCTTCTGTATTATAGCAGCTACAAATATTGAATTTCTTCTTATACAGAAATTCAGCTAAGATGTGCAGGAGAGTTCTCTTTCACTGCACAGATTCTGAGACACGGCTACCACATTCATGAAAGTCAGCATGGTTGCTTTTTTTTAAATTTCAAAGTATAATATGAAAGGATGGCATAATGTAAACGCATGATAATCAGGGATTGATGCTTGGTTCCCAAAGATATTGGGGTTTGTTGAGCTTGACAAAGTGTGTGGTGGTTTTAGCTGAGTAGGTTGGGTTTTTCAGCTACACCCTGATATCACTGAAAAACAACTTAATTGCTCTGACTGCAGTCAATGAGTGTGTTATATGCAAAGAACTGTTGAAGGATACTATTCCTGTCTGTATTAAAACAAATAATGCATTTCAATAAATATGAATAAAATACATTTGCCACATAGCCTTTTATTTTTAAAATTTGTGTTCACTAACTCACAGAGCATATGATAAAATGTTACGGGTTATGGCACTAATGTGAACCAACAGAGCTGTAATTTCTATCAAGAAACAACTAATGTTGCTCAATGGAAAGGGTCCAACCATGTGATCTGCTTCACATTCACAGGCCAAGTTTTCCACAGAGGAAGTGCTTTAGGAACTTGCTGTCAGCACTTGCTACCAAGGGGAGCTGGAGATTGCTGCTGGCAGAGGCTGTCACCCTTCCAACCTGCCCATTGTCCCCCTCAGCTCTGCTGCTAATGAGAAGTGAGCTGTGGGCTCATCTGCTGAGCCCCCTGGCTGAAGGGGCTGCGTCCCAAAAACTTGAACAGAGCAGGGAAGCCCAGCGCAAAGGGGATGGTACTTTTTTATAAGTGTTTTTTCCTCTCTCATCTTGATTCCCACCCCCTCTCCTCCCCTCCTCCCCAGATTAGCACTGGGAAGAAGAACTAGCTTTGAAGGGTGGTTGGGGAAAGGGATGAGGAGTGGTGAATCATCATGGAATCTGCAGAAGCACCCTAGAATCATAAAAGTAGGGCTGGAAGAGACCTTCAGAGATCATCTAGTCAACCCCCTGCCGGAGGCAGGTCCACCCCTATCCAAGCCATCCTATACATATTAATTGCCTAACTTATTAGTAAAATTACATGGTCAATCCTGACACATTGGTAAGACATAACACCTTAACCTGCCAGATGTAAGGCAGAGGGATGGACCACGGTGGCCACTGCCCTTCTGCTGTGAGGGCTGTTAAAATACACTCAAGAGATCCAAGGAAAAGGACTGCAACCCTGCTACAGAGAAAGGCAAAAACCCTCACGGTCTCTACCAACCCGACCATGGGATAAAATCTGTTCCTGACCCCAAATGCAGCACTCAGCCCTTCAGATACTTGAAGATTACTATCGTGTTCCCACTTAAGCACCTTTTCTTCAAGCTGAGCGTGCTTCCTTCAACCTCTCTTCCTGTGATTTGCCTTCCAAGCCCTTTATTATTTTTGTCACCCGCCTCTGCATCTTATCTTCTCCATGTCCCTTTTAAAATGTAGAGCCTAAAACTGCACACAATACCCTAGAAGAGGCCTAAGAGGCACTGCATAAAGATGAGCTATCAGTTTCCATATCTTGCATCTAATGCTTCTTCTGATACAGCTCTAAACTGCATTAGCTTTTCGCACAGCTATGTCGCATTGCAAACTCATGTTGAGTTTGTGATCCACCAAGACATCCAGCTCCTTCTCCAAAGTGCTGCTATCCAGCCAAGTTTCACCCATTTTGTATTTGTGTTTTTCATTATTCTTCCTGAGATGTAGCACCTTGCATTTGTCAGCACTGAGCTTCATCCTGGTACCTCCAGCTCACTTTTTCAATATGTCAAGAACTTTCTGAATTGCGCCCCTGTCCTCCAGTGTGTTTGCAAGCTCTGGGGCAGCAGAGTTCAGCATGAGTCACAGGGTGACCCCTGGCAGGAAGGGGACGGTGGTGGAGAGAACAGTCCACCTTGGCCTACCCAGTCCCAATCAGAAGATCAGGACAGTTCATCCCCTGAGGCTGCCTGGAAAAGGGCACCACCTGCAGTGCACCTGAAGACAGCTGGTCTTAGTAGGACAATCTTGGTGGTCAATCCCCCGAGGCCATAGCCATCAGGCCCCACCTACTCCAGCCTTAAAAGCTAGGCCCAGCTTGCAGTACTCTGTCTGGGCAAAAGCTCCTGACTGCTTTCTTGCTTTATTTCTGGGATCTCGGGCCCTGACTCTTGTTTACTCTAACCTGCCTTTGGCTCCTGATTCCAGTTCTGACTCCTGTTATACTCTGACTTCAGCCCTGAATCTTGGCATATCCTAACTACAGCTCTGGCTCTGGCATGTCCAAACTTGATTCTGGCTCCTGGCTTATCCTGACATCGGCTGCAGCTCTCTGGCTCCCTGGGAACCTGGCTCTTGGACTTCCCCTGTATATCAGGTGACCTTTCCCAACTGCCTACACCCTGGCTCTGAATAGACTTGGCCAAACACTATCACCCTGTGTGTAACATGCCAAACACTCAAATGAAAGAGTAATACAAACAAGCTGCAAAGATATTCTACATTTAACAAGTAGTATTTCTGAGCTTGGATCACCATTTTTGTGGCTTATCAGGTGATAAATTCTTTGAGCATGTATTATGTGACAGTTTATTGCTCCATTAACACATTAACCACGTTTAAATACAATGCCTGCCAAGGGCATCAAAAAGGAACCTAAGCTGTGAAGTTTGGACCTTAGTCCAATTCCAAAGTCCTCAGCACATTTTACAGGAAAAAAAGAGCTCAAATTCAAACTTGTTAACTTCCTCTAAATTTAAGTCTGCTTGTAGCCTGGAGTCATGGTTCAGGTCAAATTTAAAGGCAAAGGAATGTCACTGATTTATAAGAGCTAGCCTAATTATTATCAAAGTCACAATATGTAGTAAAGAAATTGGAAGACAACTTTTCAATCTATATTTCAATATATAACAACATTTGCTATAGTCTTACATAGTTAGGTGTCTTAAATTTGCCATGACAACAAAGTCTGTAAAGTACCATTTTATGGTACGACACAAACTTGACTATAATAATGGGGCTATAAAATGACACAGTGCATTTACATACTATGCAAATAAACTCTCTTCAACCTCACTAAAAATTAAAAACTTGTATTAATAGTGGGGCTCATTTTAGATACGTTAGCAAAGACAGAAATATCTCAACTTAGTCAGAAAAAAAAATTGCCTGAAGTCTGTCAGAACTCTACTTGTCAAAATCCTGACAAGCTTCAAGAACAAGAGAAAACTGTACATGATTATTCATCCACAGGAAGATAAACAAGGCAGCCATTAAACTGACTTCAGCTAAGTGCTAGGATTTGTTTAATAATTTTTTTCTGACATAGTCACTTGTGAAGTCATTGCTAACAATATGTCTCAAAGCCAGGTTCTGCCATTCAACAAATAATGAATGTTCATATAATGAGTAAAAATATCAGAATTGAATTTCAAAGTTTCAGTGGTACTGGAATGTTTTCTCTCCTGGGTTTTTTCCTTATAATTTTGCTCATTTCATGTTTCCAGAAAAAGAAACAAAAACATCACCAGTGAACAGAAGGCTCAGACAGAATGAAAGTAATTGCAAAAAAAACAAAAGCACAAAGGCATAAAGCATGGAATATAGCAAAGTGGGCCAACCTTTTTGGCAGACACACCACAAATTAGTCCTGTGCCCTCCCTGCATGCCAGTCTGATCCCCTTCTCCTGCCCAATCTGCTATTTTGATCGTTGCTCCCTGTCCTATGCCCCCTGCTTCCACTGCTGCTCTGTTTACTGTTCCTTGCCCTATCCCCTCCCCAGTCTGATGTATGCCCCACACACAGGCTGCTGTGCCACTTGTGGAAAGCATGCTGCAGGTTGGCAACCCTTGGAATATAGCCCTGCTAAGCAGTGGGTAAAGATAACTTCACAGAGGTATTTGATTCCCTGAATGCCTGGACCTCATTGGTCAGAGCTGAATGAGACAACCTTTTAGGCCCAATTATGACGACTAGCAATCACACATTGAAAAAAGGCTTGGAACTAAACAGAAGACAGAACTTCAAATCCCCATTTCAGGATAAAAGGTCATTTAATAAAAAATTGTGGAGGCCTGTGAAAATGAGCTGAAACCAAGTAGTGATAAGCATGTGACTTCAAAAAAAAATTGAGACACTATTTATGTGGTGAATATACTGTACCTGTAAAGTCAAAGATGTTGTAAGTACAGCAAAGAAAACAACCATCAAACCGAAACCTCCGATGAGAAGAGGTCTACGTCCAAGTCGTTCAATAACTAAGCCCTGAGGAGGAAGAAATAACATTATACTTCCTTGAAGAACCAATATACAGCTTTGATAACAATAAATTCTTATGGTGAATAACTTTAGTGTAATGAGTGCAATGTAAAATGTATAAACAGTAACACCTAACTTTATTTTCTTAGTTCTCATCTACTATCTGTTTGTAATTAGAGTCCAACTGCCCAACTTTATATATTTTGAAAACTAGGTAAGTAAATATTTAGCACTGTTAACTGAAGACAGAGCCACAGGTGTAACTAACCTCTTTTTATGCTTGGTAGAGAGCAGCAATAGAAATATGCATGTGTGCGCATGTGTTTACATGGTGGGTGGCGGCAGGGAATGCTGAGCACATGGGTCAGACGGCTTACCTGGCCTGGTGGCAGCTTCTGTTGCCACTGCATGGTCCACCCACCCTAGCTTGTTGCTGTTGCTGCTTTGGCACAGGCTCCCTAGGGAGTTGCCATTCTGGCATCCCCTCTAAGTTTGTGCCTAGAGCTGGTACCCTGCTCACCCACCCCTAGTTATATTGCATGACAGAGCTAATTTGTAACATTTGGGTAAACTGATTTTCCGCCTCACAGAACAATAAGGAAATTATAGATGAAAAAAGGTTAAATTCACGATGATTGTTTTAAAGCACAATGTTATAGTTTTTTTCCATTAATATGGTGAGTGCACAAGTTAGTATTGTGTTTAACTTCTGACATAACAACTTAATAAAAATGAGTATACTTTATGGGTAAGCTTACAGCAACTTTTGCAACAGTTTCACATTATTAAAAAAAAATCAGGATATTTTTCTGCTACAAAGGAATGAAGAAAGCCCTAAAAAGGCTCGATACAAAAAGTATTAGATTTTCCTAGATTCAGGTATTTTAAATAGACAAATGATATACATTTTGCATCAGATAGATAAGAACATCTAGTGTGTCATTCTTATCAATAATTACTGTAATTACTAATTACAATTACTTTCTTGTGCAGAAGGGATAAAACAGTTATTTGAAGTCTAAGAAGTATGTTTCAAATAACTGCTTCCAATTAAATGTCTGCCACGCAGATAATTACTTTAGGCTAAAAGACTGTTTTCAAGCATCACCCAAGCAGAAGGCGATACGAATCCTAGCTTCACTCTATTAGCATTGGCAGATGGCATGGATGCTCCCTGATCCACTGGCAGGCATGAAGCCTTTAGGCATGAAGGAAGAGGAAATCTCTTGTGCAGTGGTGTCAGGAGTCAGGGCAGCAGGCTAGCTAAATTGCCACCAGCTGGCTCTGGTTAGGTGAGTGGGCCTGTCTGCCAGCAGCATACTTCTAGCTGGCCTATTTGCTCGCATGAGCAGGGTTGCCGGTTTATAAGCAGCGATTCTTACAGTGCTCAAAATGGTCCTCAACAGGAATGATGTCTACCTTGGTTCCCAGTTCCCATCTCAACCCCTTTG
>NW_005841867.1:3751784-3753013 GCF_000455745.1 Alligator sinensis | reverse complement strand
CTCTTCCCCCTAACTCCTGATTTCAGTCTAGAGCCCTGTCTTCTGACAGCTGGCTTTGGTTTTCTAATCTCCCAAGTACTAATTCATCACAGCTACAGTTGTCTATTCTGGACCTGCTGTTAGCAACTACAATCTAGATCCCTTCTTCCCGTTCCTGGCTCATGGCTATCCAGGGTGACTGCCTCTGCTTCAAGCCCTTAATTTGGCCTCCTGCCCTGCTGTTTACTGATCCCCTGATTCTTGACTCCAGTCTAGACCTTGTCTGTTCCTGATCCCTCCAGGGTCAAGCTCCAACCCCTCAACCCCCGCGCACTGGTCACACTCCTGACAAACAGTTGCTCCCTCCATAATCACTTCTGCTAGCAGTTTTGGAAGAGGCATTAGGGTCATAACCGCTTTAAACTCTACCAGTCCTCACCCTTTTGTAAAGCTAGCCCAGACAGCAGGCATATGTCCAAATTGCATATTGCCAGAAAAAGGGTTAACACTGGACTCTGCCCCCGCTGCTTTCTGTCCCAAGAGGAGTGGCAGCCATTATGCAGCACAGCCTCTCTGTGAAAAAGCTAGCTGTAGGGCACGACTAGGATTTTTTTCCCCCTACAGTTTGGTTTCCAAAAGGGCAAGGTGCATATCTTATTTGAAGACATGTGGTATGTAAGAAAATATGGAAATAAAGCCAAAGTTAGAAAATGGGTCTGGTTTAGATAATGTCCTGTGTTACAAGCAGGGTGGAGACACATGGTATAAATGACCATTCTTCTCATTAAGATATCATTTGACTTCCCTAATTTTTTCTCAAAGTTTATTCAAAGAACTATAGGGAAGACAGAAAAAAAACTTATATCAAGTCTCACTTTTCACAAGCTGGTGTGCATTTTTCCACACACGCCCATTATTATCCAAACTGATTGCAAAGTAGTACCCAGAGGTCCTGATCAGGATCAGAGACTCACTTCAAGGTGCTATTTTAATACAGAAAAAGACACAGGCTGGAAACACGTTACCTTTGTGTTACCATAACCAGAAGGCACAAAGTGAAAACAAATATGCATTCAAGCTTTTTGTCATGCCACAAACGCCTTTGTGGCCATGCCAAAAGGTAGTGATAATTTATGTTGCTTTTTCCCCACTGTGGATGTCTATTTGCTCTATGGAGGGTGAATGTGGGCTTCCTGGAGCTGGGATCCACACCAGGCAGGAGATCCTGGGGCTTGAGGGAACCATTCCTG
>NW_005841867.1:3712900-3751753 GCF_000455745.1 Alligator sinensis | reverse complement strand
AGGAATGCCCATGCAAAACTGGGCCCCTTAAGCTCTGGGAGCACCTGCCCAGCTTTCCCAGCATGAAGGCATGTCCCTGGGAATCTCCAGGACACATTTCTATAAGAGGGGAACCCTGGCTTTCTCTGCTTACAGAGATGCACCCCAGATTCCTGGGAGTACAACTCTATAAGCGAGGAACACATCACCTGTTACCTCACATGACCAATGGGTGGGACAATGAGCAATGCATGTTTCACCCAATGAAGTGGATCAGCTGTGCAGGGACACATACTTGTACAGTTGATCCATTTCATTAGGTGAAGCCTATTTATAACCAGATTGCCTGTCTCAAAGAACCCCTAAATACAATTCCTGGTGCTGAAAGACTCTAGCAAGAAACTATATCTTAGTTTTGTTCAGTACTTTGAAGAAAATTATCAGTTCAGTTTCTTCTCTGACAAGCCATAGATGTCAAAGAACTACAGGAAATTGTGCAACCTCTTGTCAATAATAAGCAGCAAAATTCAGCATCAATAGAATATGAAGAGTCCTAGGAACTTCCAACTCAAGATCTCTCTGAGCTACATGGTGCTAACATTGTCAGTGTTGTATATATGTAATTTGACAATGCAATTTTTAAATGTTAACAACAGACTTAAGACCCCTTTATTTTCATGAAATGCATGCTTTTAACTCAGGCACTAGCCTTCAGGTGAGTAAAACACTTAAGCTCATACTTAACCTTAAGCTTCAAGTGAAATACATTATTATTAATTGTTTTGCTGGAACGATATGTCTTGCTGAACCAAAGCTATGAAAGTTTAAGTACATATTTAGCCTGACAGATTAAAAGTTGCAGTGCTTTGATTCTGATGGATAGACAATCATCCGAAGTGTCCCAGGGAATATTCAGAAAGGCACAACTTGTACTTCTTCAAGAGAAGTTGGTAGAATCCTGCTACATAGGAAAGCAAGCAATGCAGACACAATGTAAGGGGATCTTCATATCTGGATGTAATCCAGCAAAGGTGGAGTTGTGGGGCCTTTTGAGAAGGGTCTAGAAGAGCAATTTGCAGCCTGGAGCCTGTACAAATTCTAGAACAATATACTGTAAAACAGGTCTGATCTGAAATGTTTCTTAATAACTAGTATTTAATCCCATTCTACATTCCTTTCAAGGAATGCTGAAATTCTGGTTGTTGGCTATTTTTAAGGGATGCATTTATTTCTGCTGTTCTACCTATGATCATTTAAGAATGTCTCTCTCTGATATTCTGACCCTTTATACAAGAGTTTGCAATAGAAAATGGAACACATTTAAATTCACACAGACAATGTCCTATTTGTTATGTAGACTAGAGAGACGTAACTGTTCTGTCTCACTTTGGACATGTAACTTCTTGTCCACTTCCCTCTGACAGCCAGTCTACGCAGATGGCTGACAGCAATAAGAAGTTCTGTCCTTATACTCACTGGGTATATCTACACATGAAATTAATGCATCTGAATTTTCTGAGCAGAAGATTCAGGTGCATTAGGGCGTGTGTCTGCACATGCATCTCTTTCAGGAGCAAACAGAGCTTGACAGGAACAATCTAGTCCAGGGCTGTCTCTGCCCTGCTCTGCCCTCCTGAAGCAGCCAGGGGGAACTCCAGGCTCTCCTGGGTGAAAGCCATGGGCTGGCAGGGAGCTCTGGGGGCAGCCTCAGGCTGGCAGGGTACATGGGGGTCAGGCCTAGCCTCCAGGAGGCAGAGGGAGAGGTATCCCGGCTCTGGGGGTATCTCCCTCCCAGTCGTGTGGTGAATGGGGCCGGCCTGAGCCCTTGGGGGCAGGGGGAGCTGTCTTGGCTCCAGAGGCAGCTCCCTTGCAGCCACATGGAGACTGGGGCCAGCACGAAGCCCTAGAGGGTGGGGGAACCAGTCCTGGTTCTTGCTTTCACTCCTGAAGCTGGGACAGCTCTCCTCACTCTCCAGGGCTCGGGGCTTAGCCAGGTAGCTGTTGTGGTCCCCTGCTGCCTGGGGTGACTCGGAGCAATTTGCTCCGAGCCAGCCTCTACATGTGCACTGTGGCACATTAGTTCAAAGTGCCATTTTCTAGTACCTGTTTCTGTGGGTACTAGCAAACGGTGCTTTAAATTAATCTGCTGAGCAGTAATCGGTGTGTACATGTAGAGGCTGATGCTTTACTGTGCATTAGATTAGCCTAATGTGCAGTAAAGTGTCTTGTGTAGATGTGCCCACTGTGTTGTTTCTCTAAGCTTAATATTAATGGATGCAGCAAACCAGGGATGAAGCTGAATGGGGTGAGGCTTGAGCTCAGCTAACCCAGCCACTCACAACACTAATCATCAGGTTAGAGTCTAGGGCTAGGCTGGACTGAGGGCGCCCCCACTCCCCACAACAGCTACTGCACAGAAAGAAAAACAAGAGTCACAGGGCCAGAGAGAAAACAAGAGATGTTAAGTCTATAGGCCAGTGAGTAGGGCACTTCACTGGGGGAAGAGAAGAGTTCTGCATTCCAGTCTCTAACCCAGGGTGTGCTGATATTTTATTTTAAATAGCCAATGGATAAAATGCATCAAATAACATTGGGAGCAGGGCTGGGGACACAGGGGTTCAACTCCTATACAAGTGCCTACTCATTGGCGATGGATGTGGGCTCCTTCTTACTTGCTCTTTCTGGTCCCATGATTACAGGGCCACTGACCAATGTTAAAAATAGGCGTGATGGGATTTGATGTGCGGTCCCAACAACTGTGCCTCCTGCCACGTCATACATGCATGGCAGGAAGCTATGATTGTGGGACTGGGCTTCAGGTCCCATCACACCATATTGCCAGTGCAGAGGAATCCTGGTCCCAGGCTCCCCCTGCACCGGCAGTCTTCTCTCTTGTGGCTGGGAGCCCCATCAGCTGATGAAGCTCCCATCTGCAGACATGCATGGTGCACCTCTGAGGCTGGGAGCTCCAATCACTGACAGGGCTTCCAGCCACAGGGACACATGGCGCACCCCCATGCCTGAGAGCTCTGAACACTGATGGGGCTTGCAACTGACCAGGGCTCCCAGATGGGGAAGCTTACCCAGCTGAGACCTGCAAGCAGCTGACTAGTGCTCCCAGCCTCCACGGCACACAAGAGTGTGGCGTGGAGGCTGGGAGCACTGACCAAATGTTCGATTAAAAGCATGGGAGTAAAGAGTGACAGAGTCATTACCCACATTTTGTGTTTTGTGTTAATCACGTTGTAAGTGTAACGTGTCAGGTTCCTCCCCACATGGTAGCCATATTACAATGGGAAAGGCAGACAGTATGCTCAGCACAACTTAGCATCTATGCTGGAAAATGGCTGGTGTGTTCTTGAGACCCCTCAAGTTGAGGAGGGAATTCACACCAGGTCTTACTTCCTGAGTGCTTTAATGATTAAGTTTTATGTGAAAGACTCTCCCCTCATTCCTTTAAAAGAAAACCAGAGAGCCATTCATCCCACTCAAAGAGATGACTTAAGAGCCTACACTTTGAAGCCAAAGTGTAATCATGGGTTTCAGCCTGTGAATCCAAGTTTCATGCAGACACCTCAGCTTGGGAGAGTGGTGGGATTTCAGAAACACCCCTCTCCATGTCTCCTACTGGCTGGATGAGGCATCTTCCTGCTCAGCATACTGAATGTTGTATCCCCCATTCTTAGGTACCTCATCTTCTCCATTTACAATATAGGGAACTTTGGTGCCAAAATCTGGTTTGCGAATTTTACTGTTCAGCAGGACAATAAAAGTTCCGCAGAGAAACATTCAGTGTTCCATACTTGAAGCCAGACTGAAAAGGGACAATGTGATTAAACGAATTACAATCAACCCCCAAATTAAGGGGCTGGATTTTCCCTGCAGTAAAAGTGAATCACTATTCCCACTCCCAAATTTTAGTGCTCTTTAAACTTTCCTGGGGTGGTGGCTCTTTTCTGCCACTACAATAGTTTTGGATGTTGTGTTTCCTTGCAGGGTGATAGAAATCTACATATTGTTCAGTTCATAAGTTTAGTTCATAAAGATCATATTCACTTACATTTGAAAAGTACAAAATTAAGATGAAAGTATGCTTAATAAGTATTTAATTTATGATTAATTAGTAAATCTTTTCCTCTGTACAAGAAAATATAGTTCTTTTATGCAGTGAATAAATCAATGAGTGTTCTTTAGTTTTGAATTACCAAGCATAGTTGATAGCATTTTCATTAGATTAAGAGAAACACATTTAATCATCTAAAAATTCATACCATGAAATTTGTTATGTGGGATAAACAACTTAGCATGGCAGTCACTTTGGGATGCCAAATGTTTGCTCATGTGGACAATTACTTATGGCTGCCTAAAATTACGGATGATATTCTGCATAAATATTGCTCTAGATAAAATTATCAGTTTTCTATACCATGCCTAATTTTATTAAGCAAAAGCAAAAAATGTAAAAGAAAAAAGGAAACAAAAAGTAACCATTTAAAAAAGCTGGCAATCTTTCCACAAATATTCTAGAGAAAGAGAACCCAACACTTAAAATATTTTACAGGGAGCTGTTATATATTTGTATAGAGCATGTTGACTGAAGGAAGGTGATTTTCTTACCTCATAAGTTATTAGTACTGATATTTGTTTTTCTTCAAGGGTTGCATCAACTAGTAGTATTATTTGTCAATCGTTCCCAGGAGACATATCATAGGGACACTTTCTACCCGAATTTTCTGATACTGTTTTAAGGATATTCTTTCTAGTAAATATGTCTATATACCTTACCAAAAATATATTTGCTATATTTTTTGCTGCTTTTACTACCAAATGCTTTGCTGTCTGTATAACATTATGTCTAAGAGCATTATGCACGACCCACCCACTGTGTGGTCCATTTACCACCTCAGCAGTCCACTTACTACCTATGATGATGGAAATCCTAAATTCTATTCTTAATGATGGCTTGGTTTCATTTATATCCTTGTTGCTATAAATAAACACTTTCTTCTAGATCCTAAATGGAATATAACTAAGAGCACCCCATAAGATGAGCAGTGCATGAATGATACAGTAGATCATCAAAAGAACAGTGAAACTGACTGTACATGGTGTGATGCCAAATGAAGATGAGAAATAAACTGTGAAAAATATGTGCACGCATACACACAGCTCTTCCACAGCCCCATTCTCTTCTGGTTACAGTTATCTTAGCAGTTACTTAATGCTTGTGTCTCTGGACAGGGGCAATAAAAAAGTGCTAGAGGATTCCTGAAATCAAATTAGTCTGCAAAACAACAGCTCAATGCATCCTACAGAGCAAGTTTGAAAGGTTGGCAATTTCCAAACACCAATATTTCTGTAGATATAGAAAATGGACTGAATATAAACTAAAGGAATTACAAATACACCTCTGGGGCATGGGAAACTTACTGAATAAAGTGAAGATAACAGGAACTAACTAGACAGATCAACCTTCTATTCTGTGGCAACAACGTGCTCTGAATATATTCTACAAACTGATATCGGAAAAACCCACTGAAAAATGAGGGATATTATTTTTAGATGGTTTCATGACACAAAAGTTTACAATATGTAGTTCCTACCAGGAAAAAAAAAGTAAGCATCCTCCCAATATAAAATAGTAGCCAAATTACTTTTTATGCATTTATCTTAAACAAAGCAATATTAAAATAATGCACCTTTATTTGACAGAGTGGTGATATGTCAAAATTGAGATCTCTGCAGAGCTAAAAAATACAGGTGGAAAAGTAAAATGATCAAGAAGATTTTTGTGACTTTTAAGATTCTTTATATCCTGGCTTATTAAAAAAATGGTTTTGATAGTCTGTTTTAGCTCAATATTTAGGAGGTCATAAAGTTGTTGTTATCCCACTAGAATGGATTTTTGCCAGAACTACTCCTCTGATATTTAAAAACAGATGTGACTCTGTATATACAGTTAATAGGAAATATAAGACAGATAAGTGCCAAATAAAAAAGTAACAAATCAAGAAAATGAAATCTGTTTTGCAACATTTAATTCCCCAAACTTATTATTCTTTATTATAACGGAATGGAAAAATACACCTGCAGATGCAAAAAAACAGTTTAACTACAGAAAGAGGTTTAGTTTTAATTTGTCAGTTTGTTATCTAATGCTGGCTAATTAACTTTGCTATTTTGAAAACAACCCAAAATTGTGCGTCTATCTAAAGCTTCAGGGGGTACTTTTAGTGTCTAAATTTAGTGTTTAAAACATGACAAATACATATCAAAATTGGTAGTGAATGTAGAAGTGGATGGCATCTTGGGCAGCAGTGACCACAAACTGATTGAATCAAGATCCTGAGGTAAGGAAGGAAGGGGACCCTGGACTTCAGAAAAGCAGATTTTGAGTCAGGGAACTGATGTGCAGCATCCCCTGGGAAGCCAGCCTGTGGGGGAAAGGAGTCCAGGATTGCTGGTTGTATTTTAAAGAAACCTTACTGAGGGCACAGGAATGGACCACTCTGATGCGCAGAACGACTAGCAAGTATGGCAGAAGACCAGCTTGGCTGAGCAGAGAACTCTAATCCCTAATACCAGCCCACATATAGAGTATGACACTTTACTGCAAAGCTAGTCAACTGTGCAGTAAAATGCACACGTAGATGCACCCACTGGGGGTTAGCAGTGCCAGCATGGAACGTGGGATCCACATTCTTGTTGTTTTTGTTTATCTTTATCCTGCTCTCTGCAAATTCATTCAAAGCATCTGATGAAGCAGGCTGTACCTACTCTAAATCAGTTATCTTACTATACGGTGAGAGAGGTAGTCAGCCATGTTAGTCTGAAGTCAGATAGAAGGCAGAGTAGATTTGCATTTGATAGACTAAACCAGAGACATTTATAGCATAAACTTTTGTGACTCTATCATCCAATGAAGTAAGCTTGGGCCCACAAAAGCTTATGCTGTATCATCGGTGTTAAACTTATCTGGTCCTGTGGGTCATATGAGTAGTTTAGAACTGGTCCACATGCTGGATGAATGCAACAGGTAGGGCCATCTGGGGGGCGGGGGGCAAATCGGGGTGACCGCCCTGGGCCCCATGCTTTGGGAGGCCCCACAGAGCCGGGTGGAGCAGCGGCAGTGCGGAGCTGGGTGGAGCGGTGGCTCTGCGTCCAGCCACTTGCAACCCTCCTGTCCCCACCCCTGCTGCCGACAGCGGCAGCTTCTTCAAGTCTGGGATTGGAGGGGAGGGGGGGCAGGCGGGCCGCATGGGCTGATTTTTCCCGGGAACTGCACCCTGCTTGGGTCGCCTCTGGGCACAGGGCTAGCCTTGAGGTCTGGATCAGGCCCACAGATCCCCTCCCATGCTGGATCCACTGCATGTGGTCCTAATTCTGACAAGTCCCCAGAACTGGTGAGAAGAGGCCTGGCATCCTGCTGTCACCATAGAAACAAGCCACAATCCCAATCTTTTTCCTGAGTTGCTGCTGGGGCTCCAACACCACTCTTGCTCAGGTGCTTGACAGCCAAGCTGGTGACAGGCATGGCACAGGAGTCGCAGCAGCCCTGCATCTTCTTCCTGCAGCAGCAGCCAAGTGCCTGGGTGAGAGCTGTGGTGCTGGAGCCCAAAGTACCATGGATAGATGCCCAGTGCTGCAGGTGCTTGACTGCTACTGCAGGAACAAGTCTCGGTGCTGCTGAGGCTCCAGTGGTGTGTATCTCAGTCAGACACTAGGCTACCACCACAGGAAGGTCAGACTTGGGGCAAAAGTCTGTGGACTGGATAATCTAGATCGGTGGGCTGTATCTGGTCCATAGGCCGTATGTTTGGCACCCCTGTGCTACATAGATCTCTGATTTAGTTAGTTTATAAAGTGAAAATCTATTCTGCCTTTCATGTATAAGGTGCCACCCTGTCCTGCCTTGTGTCTAATTTCAGACTAACACTACTAACTACATCTCTGTTTTCTTCTACTATTTAACATGAAAGGCTGGTTTACAAATATTTGTATGTAGACCTTCTGTCTAATTAACTTCTGTGGGATAAATGTCATAACATCACTTCTTAATAGCTTAAGAGATAAGCTGCTATTTATGAAGTCCAAAGGACATATTCCTTTCTCTGCCCTGCAGGTACAGAACTAGATCTGGAGCAGGGATCTAGTTGCCCATAAAACAGCCACATAAGGTAGCTTCTCAACCTTTCTTCTTTCTAGGCTACAGTTTTTATATCTTCCATACAAGGGTTCTTGCCATACATTACATTATAAACTTCCCAATATTTTTCTTCAGCTTTGCAGCTCTCTATCAGGATGTATCAACCTACTATATAGCTGCTCTGAAGTTTAAATACCATCCCAAAGTAGATGGTACCTAGACAGCCAGGTAGCTGGGACTTGTACTGGATCTAACTATGGTATTTTCCAGCTATTGAAATCAATTGAATATTTTTGCTAAAGTATTTTAACATGAAAAATTAATCAGTAACATTTATGTCAACATTAAATTATTTTAAAGTGATCAATTGCCATAATGTTTTATATACAAAGAATCTTTATAATGCAACTTACAGAAAAAACAGCAGCCAAGGTTTCAGTAGCACCAGTGCTCAAGGTAACATAGGGGATGGTATCATGGTTGATCCCAGATGCGCTAAAGATGCTGTTTGTGTAGTACCAGATCTGTATCAATGTGAAGTAACACTTCATTAGTTGCAATGATTTGATATAGAGGTCTTCAACATATAATTCAAACATATGACTGAAGGACTAGAATCTTACATATGGAGATTCAATAATATTTGAGGGTCCACTCATTTAAGTAGCTGAGTGCCGACATCTATATCTTGTCTATATGGTGACATATTTGGGAAAGTTAATATGAATGAAAAGTGTGAATTTCAAACTGGTGGCATCTATGGACAGTCCATGATCCCTGCTGGCCACCACTGCCAGCGGGATCTGCAGGTGGTTGCCAACCCTGGGTCAGCACATGCCAACACCGGATCAGCACATGCCAACACCATGCCAACAGCACCAGCGGAATCTGAGGGAGCTCCCCCGCTTACCACTGCCGCAATCCCGCCACCGCCAGTGCCGCCGTGCCCCCAACTGCCGACGGCACACATCGTTCATGATTACAATAATTCAACCACAGAAATATTTTTAAATCCCAATTTAAAACCTATTTTATGTAAACAAATTTTGCATACTTGGCAGAATTTAATGAGGAAATACAAAATAAAAAATGAGTTTTAAAGCACCCAATTTTAATGACTTAAAATTCTGCCTAATATTAAAAAAAAAGTATACCCTATATCAGAAGGTTTGATTCCTTTGAGCTGGTCAGTTTCAGTTATATATTTTTCTCCTTTTCTCCCTGAAACAAGTATATCTATGGGTTTCTTTATGCAGTTTCTGTATATAACTTGAACAGTCTCTTTCTTTCTGTAGGTGTCATTTTATTTCACTTATACCTTTAGCGGATAAATTGTAAGAAAGAATGGATGACAAGATAATTTCACTTCTTTTCTTAACAAAGTATCCACAACAGAATAAAATAGCCTGTCATTAGCACTGAAATCTTGTAATTTAAAGAAAACAACATCTGTTTGCTCAGTCTTTTATACTTTCACAAAAATGTGAAGCAAATCTTTTAGGCTTCTTCCTACCATTTGTTGAAGAGCTCTTCTGTCACCCAGGGCCCTTATACATATGATGTAGCTTTAGTCCTTAGGGTTGCATTCTATGCCACCTCAATTGAAATGGTGAGCTTTTAATTGAAACAGTGGGTATTTTTTCATCACTGTATATACGTTATTGACCTGGTGGCCACAGGCGCCTGCTTGAAGGCAGAAATGGCGAGGGGCCGGATCCTTTTTTTTTTTTTGAAGGAGCCTGCACACCTCTCCCACGGCTGGGGTCCATTCATCTGTCAGCTTAACCTCTCACTCCCCAGCCATGGGAAATGTGGGTAAGCTTGCAGAAAAAAATGAATCGGGTCCCTTGCCACTTCTGTCTTCAGCAGGTTCCCGTGGCTGGCAGGACACCTGGGGCCGCCTGGGAAGGGGCTGACTTGCCCCTGGGGCAGCGTGGGAAGGTGGCAGGAAGGCGGCTGGGTGTGCTGGTAGCTGGAGAAGGTGGTGTGGACAGTGCACAGGGCACTGGAAGCACGGGTGCACTCAAGAAAGCTAGTAGCCCACCTGGGCAGCCCCATGCCCCATCCGCACCTTCTTCTCCAGCCTCCAGCACACCCACCTGTCCTTCTGCTGTTTCCCTGCACTGCCCCAGGGGCAAGCCAGGTCATTCCCAGGTGGTCCCAGGTGTCCTGCCAGCCACAGGAGCCTGCTGAAGGCAGAAATGGTGAGGGGCCCTCTCCTGCAGCCAGGGGGCAAGCTGACTAATGGCTGCAATTTTCCAAGCTGCAATGTTGCAAACTAAACTACACTGGGATGTAGCTTAATTTGCAACAATGCAAACTCATTTAAAATGCCCCAAACTTGCGTACATGTAATGTGTAATGTCATTAAGCCACACAAAGGGATATTGTCACATGCACATCATGACATCGTCATGTGCACAAACACTCCCAAATTCTATTTCCAGCACTGTCATTAAGCCTCCGTCGCCTCTGTATTATTTTGGACAAGTTACTTCAGGTAAAATTTTCATCTAAGTCACTTAAGGACCTAAGTCATTTTTGAAAATAGTACTATGGTACCCAAAAGCCACAAAGGAGTTATGCTCCTAAATGCCTATGTCACTCTTTAAAATATTACGTCTTGTGTACTTGTGTTTCCTCTTCCACCTTTGTTAGATTAACTCTTTCAGGAGGGGGTTATTGTGTACTGTAGAAGCATACACTTGAAACTATCCAAATAACATGTCCAAAGTGACCTGTTACCATAACTTTTACTATTATTTATAACTATTTGCAAGTCAAGACAGAACAACTCAAGGAGTAACTGTTAGGATCATGTCTGGTAAACAAGAAGCACTTAAGGCTAGAAATTAATTGGCCAAAATGGATATATTGTAAATTAGGCCTACTTGGTAGAAAAAAATGTGAGAACAAATTAAGGTATTCTTTAGTCTCTTTTGGAGGGGTTCATAATTTTACACACACCAGGAAGCTAGTAAAAGAGGAACCAGTAAAAGAGGCTAGTAAAAGAGGCACCAGAATGGATCATGAGGTATGAGAGTCATGTTGGTAAAGCTTGCTAAGCTTTACCAACATGACTCTCATACCTCATGATCCATTCTGGTGCCTCTGGGCCTTTATCATGGATCAGGCTGATAATCTGACCAGACTGTACGCTGGGGTAGACCTAGATCAGCGGTTCTGAACCTTTTTCAGTCAACGTAGCCCTTGGTCTCAGAGTGATACTTCACGTACCCCCTTTCAATGGGAAATTATTTTTTTAGGCCCTTTGACCTATGTTAGATAATGTACGAAATACATCTCATGAACCCCCTGATGAGGCTTCACGTAGCCCCTGGGGGCACATATACCCCCGGTTCAGAACCGCTGACCTAGATTATAACAGTCCCTCCACTGACTTCAGGAAAGCTTTGAACCAGGTATATCATAAAAGGTGTGTCCTTCAGTCATCTCCTCCCGCATTTTCATTTCCTTACCACCTTAGTTCTTCCTTCTGTGTCTCTGTTTTGCCTTCTGTTTAAATAAAGTATCTGGCTAGCCAGCCAAGATGGTATCTTTTGCAATATGACTCAGAGCCAGAAAAGGCAGCTGAAAACAGTGTAATAATTACCCTACTTAGGGTACAAGTTTGCCAAGTCTCCCAGTGGTTAACAAGACCAAGTGCTCAGCCTGTCTTTGTCTAGCAGCAAGGCTGTAAGAGCCAGCACCGGAAGAAGAAGCTGTACTTTTTGTCTTTGATGTTTTTTCCTTTCTCCTTCTGTGGGTCTGTCCTGTTTTGTCTTCAAGGAAGCTGGATTAGATTTCCTCAACAAGAACAATCACCACACCAGCCCATTTCAACTAACGTCCTTTTCCCCATTGAAAACAGTTATTGCAAAAAGGCTGCCAAATAGGGAATTTTGTTCAAAAAAAATAATAAAAAAATTGAAGTAAAACAAAAGGCTTATTTAATACCGTAAATTTCAAATATTTTAATTATTTTTCTTCTTTGCCTCTATCTTTAATAAAAAACATTTTTGTGGTAGCACAGGCTGAGGTCTCTGTACTCAAAATGCCAAACATGTTTTCCTGTTGTACACAGACAGGATCATGTTCATATCCTTGCCCCCTTCCCCCCAGGATCATTTACTCCATTGAATTTAATGTAACCAGACAGTCTCTAGTATCCAGTGTGGTGGAAGCTTGGTCTCTGTTGGGGCGCTTCAGAACTAGCGCACCAAAATAATTAAAAATTAGGAACAGCAGAAAAATGAAACATTGCAAAGATTGTTAAAATAGGAGGCTGTATAATAAGAATACTGATTAACTCATTAGCAGGCTGTGTATGGAGAAGGTAAACTTACAGCATTAAGCCCACATAGCTGGTAGCAGCCCATGGTGATGACCACAGTAATGATCTGCCAGCGCACAGAGCGGTTTCTCAGAAGCTGCAGGATGGATGCTATCTGAACGTTTCTGTGTATTTGACTTTCCGCTAATACTTCTTCTACCTCATAAGACACATCGGCTTTTCCAAGGAAGGTTCGAAATGCTGCAAATATATAGTCATGTGCATTAGCAATCCATTTAATAGCATATGCAAAACAAAAAAAGCTTTACAGGCAGATATGGCTGTAACAGAGTTTGGCTGTAGACCAGTAATACCCAACCTTTTGGCACCACAGGGCTGACAAATGGTTTGGGGTCAGTCTGTAGGCTGGATTCTCATGGAGTCAGTGTATGAAGTTGGTCTGTGGTGTAATTTAGCACACCAGCCTGCCCCTATATACCAAATCTAACCACATGCTGGCCTGATCCCTCGTGCTGGTTCTGGCCATTTGCTGGCCCAATGCTGCATTCCTGGTCTGGCTGCAAAGTGACCCTGTGTGTTGGCCCAACTGTGCACTGGCACAATCTAGTGCACAGGGTCATGTTATCCAGACCATGGGGCTCCCCACGGGAGCAGGAAAGTGGCAATTATTACTGCCACTACTCCTTCATCACTAAATTTCTGAACCAATGGGGAATGTTGCAGGCTGAATGACATGGCTCAGCAAGCCAGATTGGGCCCATGGACTGGAGGTTGAGCTCTACTGCTGTAGACAATGGATTTTATGGATAAAACTGGTGGTATACAGGTAGCTATAGTGGTTGGTTCCAGTACACTGTGATGGTGCTGTGACCACTGCAAAGTTTCACAGTGGTGTCCAAGAAATGAATAAGCTAGGTGGCATGTTTAAGAGTCAGTTTGTTTATCACTTTTGTTCTCTTCTACCCACCTTCGCATCTCTCAGCAATTCTACCTCATGTGTCAGATGCTCATTTATAGCATCTGACAAACTAGAGTGTAGCCTATGGAAACTCATGCCTCACAACAGCATAAGAGGAAAGGCTAGAAATAAAGGCATAAAAATGAAAAGGTAGAACTTATAAATCCCATTGTTCAGATTATCCTTTTGAATGAGTTGGGCTATAAGGTACCACTCTGTCCTGCCTTCTGCCCTATTTAGTGTTTCATATAAAATCCCCACCAAAATATGCTACACGCAGCTACAATAGTGCAAAAACAGTGGAGGGTGCTAACTGCGTGGGAATGTAACCAGGGCTTCAGAGGTGATTCTAAACTCAACTTGGCAATGCAGACACGGCTTCTGGATTTCTGGCCCAAGCTCAGTTCCCCACCGGCTGGAAGCTGTGCCCGTGCCATTCCACAGAGTGAAGAAAGTGATGGCAGTACAAGTACAGCTCCCAGCTTCCTGGCTTGGGAACACGTGCCTCCTCCTGCCACTGATGTGTTGGCTGAAGCTACTCACCCATGACAGACTAGAGCCAGGTTGTTCCGGCCCATGGCCTGTAAAGATTGCTAGCCACTATCATACAGAATTATCCAAAACAAGCAGTATTTTCCTAATTCTCATGAACAGAGTGCTGGATATCAGATACACACCACTTTCCTTATGTAAGTACAAGTAGAGGATTTATTGCACTACCTTTTCACTGTGAACATGCTCTCACACCATTGCTAGAAGCTGTTAGTCACTTTTCAAAGAACTCATACTTCTAAAATGAACATGGTATAAATTGCTGATATTTTCATTAAAATCTGAAGGACACATCCTGGGGCTTAGCCTCATAACTGGTATTTAAATGTTCAGAATCTTGGAATTATTTCTGCTACAGAGAAACAAATGCATTATGCAAGTTCCTACAACCAGGCACTCGTGTACTCTGTGGGATGCCTGTCTCAGAAACCATTTTTTATTCAGTGGGCCTCTTAAAATTACTCCTTTTCAAGGAAATAATAGTGGTTATTTTTTATAGAGAAGAAAAGTGATAAAACTGCTTTAATTTTACTAAAAAGCCCAGTGTATTTTTGGCTTACCCACAGCTGTGTCCAGTATTATCTAAAAATGTTCAGCATTCACAGCCAATCTTTTATACCACAGATAGTACTCATTGCTTAATGAAGCAATGAAATGGATACTCTCCAATGGCTCTTCAAATGGCATAAATCCATTAAGGCCTGACATTCCTGAACTGTAGCATTATTAGTAAATAAATACACCAAATGGTGGCATAGAGACATGTTAGCACACCAAAGAAAAAAAAGAACTGGGTGAGAAGCAAAAAAGAGTAAAATAATATCAATGATCCAAGATCTATAGTGACTACCAATTACATTATCAGTGGTATTAAAGTTATAAGCCAAACTTTTCAGACCCAACTAGCAATTCATTTTTGCATACCCTAATTGCAAACACTTTTAATAGGCCTGATTTTCAGGGGTGGTTGAAGATAAAGCTATTCAGGTCAGGAACCTTAAGATGGTGGCTCCTGAAATCATTAGTCACTTCTTAAAATTTTGGTCACTTTAGGGTGTGGAGCTGAACTGAAGTACTGTGTTCAGTTTTTGTAGCCACATTTTGAGAAGGATCTGAACTGGAGAAAATACAAAAGAGCAACACAGCTGAAGAGGAGTTTGAAAAGCAAACCATATCAAGCAAGGTTAAAGGAGCTTGAATTGCTTCATCAGGAGAAAAAGCAGATTGAGGGATGACATGATTATAGGTCTAAAATATTGCCATAAAGAGCTCTGGAGCAGATTCTCCCCAGCTGCTTAGGATAGAATGAGAAACAATGGTTTTCAAAGGCAGATTGATATTAAAACCTCACAAAAAGCTTCCTAAATATCAGAGCAGCTAGATAGTAGAACAAACTGCCTTGGGAAATTATAGATTCTCCTTCACTGGAGGATTTTAAGAAAAGGCTGGATAGGCATCTGTCAGGAATGGTTTGATCTATCAAGCAAAACCTGCTTCAGTGCAGGGGAGCTGGACTGGATGACCACTGAGGTCTTTCCAGCCCTATGATTTGAAATCCTTAATTGCTTTGACAACTGGTTTACACAAGAGATAATGTCTTAAAGTGCCATTTGGAAGAAAGGAGGCTGGTTACCAGGCCTTACAAATAGAAGATCATTTACTGGGGAACTCAGCTTTTCCCTTGCCTTAACGCAGACCAGTTTTTTGTTTAAACACACATTTCTACCACAATTCATTCAAGTAAATGATTTCTCAGGGTCCCAGCTAATTTGTGACTGAGGCCAAGCAGGTGAGTTTTTGTCTTGTGTCAACATTTAATTACTATTAATGACATTCTAAATACTTTTCTTTGTAGAACTTGAGGTACATATGTATGACAAATTCTAAAATCTACCATATAAATATAATATGGATAGATTTAGCTACCATTTTTATACTATCTTCTTCATTATTAGGAAGATTAGTTAAGAAGAACAAGTAAAGAAAATAATAATCTATGATACAGCAAAGAGCTTCACTTTTAAAAAGTCCCAATGTTTTAAGCATCTGTTTTATCAGTGTAAATCAGGTCAATGCACAATTTTCTTTATTTTTCCTGTCCTCAGAATGTTCAACATCCCTGCAGGGTGCACAGTCAAAAATTCAGTTGCACTCAAGTGAAAATTAAACAATCAGTCCAACCTACATATGGAGATGTGCCATATTTCTAGGACGAGGTAAAAAATGCCAGTACAAAAATGATAATTACAAAGTAGATAAAAATTATCCATTTTTTTCTTTCCCTCCTGCCATGACAACTAGAGATATAATTGCCAATAGGATAATTTCATAAACACCTGAAGTTTCAACAGATCATTGCATTATAACAAATTGTTTTAATGCACAGTTCATAGCTAGCCACACTAAATGTTTTGGAAAGCATAAAATAATTTTCTTGGTACTCAACGCTTATCCTTGCATTTCCAATTTCCTTCTCTTTCTATATCATAAGAAATATAATTTTACATATCAGCATGACTTGTTAGGGTTTCTCAAGTTCGGTTCAATAAGGACGAGACAGGAGGACTCTTCCAGGAGCTGTGGTAGGAAGCTCTGATACTTACATTATTTAAACTCAGCAAGGTAGGCAATAGATCCTGAACTAGCAGAGAGAGTGTACTACCCAACTAATTATGTATGTTAAAAAGTTTAAAGTTAATAAAGTTTATTAACTTTATTTTTTAATTTGTGCTGTTGGCACAAGTGCAGCAATATTTTTTGTTCTCAAAGGCAGGATAAGTCATTTGACTCTTACCCTTTACTGGAACAGTTACTTTTCCATCTGTGACTGGTCAGGTCTCTATGAAACATTTTATTTACAGGTCAGTTTCCTGTTGGGGATAATGGCTGAAAAGGGAGTCTCCCATCTCTTATTTAGTTTCTCTGGGTCTCTTACCTCTCTTTGATAATAATTTGCCAGAGATGCTTCTCACAAAATGCTGATATGTCACTCATTCAGAAGACATGGAAAGCTCTAATGATTAGGTGACAGCATATGGAAACTTTTTCCATATCAAAAACTTTTTTTCTTCACTGAATTAAATTCATTAGAATCAGCTGTCTAGAATTTAAAATTTTTGATATAGCATCAGTGGCCTGTGTGCAATGAACCAGAACCCCAAATCAAGTTCTTAAAAACATACCCCATTGAGGCAGTTCAGATTGGGCACTCAGAAACAGATAACCAAAATTGCTAAATAGTTTTGAAAACCTTGGCTGTAAACATTTCCCCGGTTATGGAGAAGAGAGCCATTACTTTAGAGAAGGAGAATGCTGTTGTGCAGCACAGCAGATGGGAGACAGTGCAGAGAGTTTTGAGGGAGAAACAAAAGGAACATAATAAGAAATGGGAAACAGAGGTAACAGTACAGATGATACAAGCTCAGATCTTCAAATGATAATGAGTGCCCAAGTGTTTATTATTGTCTGACTAGTTTTATTTCGTTGGTATTTGTGAAACTAGCCAATTGCCCGTCAAGAAAGATGGGGGGCGGCGGGGTGGGCAGGGACAAAGGCCTGTGTCTGGCCCTCTCTCCCCTGCTCAACTTCAGGGCTGTGCCCACGCCCCCACCCCCGCCATTGCAGGGCAGGGCCAGGCCCAGCGGCCCCCTCCCACTTGTTGCCATTTTGACAGGGCCCGGGCCCGCCCCCGCACCATTGTGGGGCTGGGCCCTGCGTTTCCCCCCCCACCCCCCCGCTGCTGTTTTGGGGCCAGGCCTGCTTCTTCTTCTGTCTGCCTGGCCCGCATACACCTGCCTCCCTTCCCTGTGAATGATGGGGGGCAACCTCCAGGGAGCAGGGCAGGGTCCTCTGTGTCCCCACCATTATGGCGGTGCTCCACCATGCCACCACCACCTGTCTGAATGCTGTATTTGCACTCTGATTGGTTGTTTCCGTTAGCCAATCAGAGTGCGAATAAAGCGCTATGGGCAGACAACTACAGCTTTTATAATATTAGAATATTCTGTACCTCTTGGAGGGAAGGTGCTTTGTGCAAAATCTATATGAATTATTCTTAAATACATTTTGTTTAACACTTAGTTCCTCTTAAATGTGATAGCAGACATACAGGATTCATTATTATGTGCTCATTAAGGACTCTGACTATACAGCAAATTCCACAGAAATTCATCCAATTTCACAGCTTTTGAATCTGGAATGTAATGATGTCTTTCCATCCCACTGCAGTTATGTGATTCTTACAATAATCTCAGCTCTGCAAATGTGCACACACACACACACACACATATTTGGCAAGCTGAAAATTAGCATTTTCAGACATTACTGATTTTGTTAGGATTAACCAGTAACCAAAAGAATAATTTGGACAGACTTTGTTAAATCGGATTTACATAACTATTAAACTTGTAGCAAGAGATTAATCATTTGAAGGAGCACAGCATAATTAATACACAGCAAAACTGGGCAAGGATTAAAAATAAATTTGAGATTTTTTATTTGGATTTACTAACTATCCTTATGGTGAAAACTAAGAGAGCTCCTCCCACACACATAGACAAACATGGCCTCATGCTTCCCTGTTTGCAGCCCCAGCCAATATGGTTTACTAGTTTCATTAAGAAGTTTCCATATACAACTCTAAACAACAGCCATACAATACTTTATTTTATAGTAACACAAATTTAGAAAGTATTCAGTGAAATATGATGAAGCACAAGCAAACAAAAAAAGGTAACAAATAATACTGCCTAAACCCATAGCAAATTGTAACAACATTTATGTAGTTGATTTGCAGCCATTTCTCAGCATATAATTTGGCTTAAAGATTTCTGCCATCAAAGTTTCTTCAGCATATTAAACAAAATCAGCTCAAAATCCTCCTTTTAAACATTAGAAAATCCACTTATTGTTATAACTCTTACAAAGCATACTGAGCAGGCTAAAGCATGGAAGAATTTCTGTTCTACTCTGAAAGTACTTGCTTGTAATGCTCCTTTGATAACTGTGGGTGTTTTAATGTACGACTGATACTATTAGAGAATCAGGTTTCATATGTTACCAGCAGGTGCTATTGTGACATGATACAGAAAGTTATTTGACATTTAACATGCAGCAATATTATTTTTCTTTTGCAAGCTGGGATGCCCATTTAATTCCTTTACTCATTATATGATATGCTCTTACAGCTGTATCGAAAAATCATGATTTGCCAAGGCCTTCTTTTTGCCAATTTGTGAAAGCATACTTAGGGACGTATCATACATTCATATTAACATTTACAGTGAAATTACCCATTACACTTAGACCATAATAAATTTGTGGAATGTTAAGCAGGATTAAAGTTAGAACGTGCTGTGAGCAGTCACATGTTGCGGGTTAATACTGTTTCTTGCCTGCACAGCTCTGATTTGACAGTAGAGGTTTGGTGAGCAGGCTAGGAGCTAAAACACATTGGGTGTGTACACATGTACTAACTTTCTAACAGTTAAGTCAATTTAATTTTTTAAAGTTGACTTAACTGTCAGAGAGTACACACATATGCGCAGCAGAGTCTACTTAAATGCAGTGCAAGATAATACATCTTTGAGGCTACCACCATGTCAAGGAGCTGTACATATGTATGCTCTGACGTAGCTTAAGTCAATTTAGTTAACTTGACTTATTTTAAGTAGACTTAAAACATGTGTATGCACCCATAAGCTTTTTTCCTAGTCTCAGTGAACAGGTGGGAGAGAGGGGGTTGGCAGCATGAAGCAGCACTGAGATGGGAGGCAGAGAAGTATGGAGGCTGTGGCCTCCCTCCACAGGCCTCCTTGGTTTCCTTTAAAATCCTGTATGGCAATGTACAACATTTTTATGTCAAGGTTAATTTAAAGCATTTTTATTTTAAATTAAATAAAAGAAAAGAAAAAAAAAAGACTCCCTCATCTGTTAATGAATTGTGGGTTGTAGGAGAACACAGGGAGTTCCCTAGCCAACCCTAGGCAAATGGCCCTATGCTTGCCTGCTCTAATGAGTCTATTGGGGAAGGCTGGGTGAGGGGGAAGCTGGGATCATGGAAGATAGTAGGGGGGCTGCTGAGACATTGGAGGCTATGCATTCCCATCCTGGCCAGGGTTGGGGGAACATAAGGGGGCTGGTGAGTGCCAAGTCCCCAGGCCAAGCTGAATTCATGCAGCTGGCTCCACAATAAGGCCTTCCAAGCCTGGGACTTCCTTCCCCTGCAGCACAGCTTCTGCGGGGAAGGCAGCAGGTTTCAGTGCCTGAAGTTTCTCTCCTGTGCTGGGCAGTCCCAGCAGAGAAGCCAGCTGGCTCTAGCATGTGAGGCTTCCCTCCCGTGCCGTGCAAACGCAGGGGCTGCGCACAAGTGGCAGGGAGGGCCGGTGATACAGGCAGGCTGGGGCAGATTGCACACCTCATTGTGAAGTGCAGTGCTGGCCAGAGCTGTGCCCCACTGGGCACCTGTGCACTGAGCACTGAATGCTGATGCACCATGGGGGCAGTACAGGGGGTTCCCACACCCCTGCACCTTCCCTTGCACACCCACACCCTGCCACCACAACCCCCCACACATACACAACCCCCAACATACCCTATGCCTCCCCACACACCCACACCCCTCACGACCCCCCCACACACCCACATCCTACCGCAAACACACCCACACCCCACCATGCACACACCACATCATATACAAAACTAAGAATTTATTTTTGAATTATTATGGAATCACCTCTATATAACTATGTAAACACAAATCATGACAAAATATTTTCTGTAATAAAGTTAAAATATATGTTTGACTTTTAGTGTATCATCTGGTTTTTTTTCTGGTTCTAAGATGGCAACCCTCCCTCCCAAAAGGAGTATTTCCAGGGGGCAAGAGGAGGGACTTCCAGTGGCAAAGGTCAGGGGTTAGGGGTGGGACTTCTGGTCCCAAGATGGCGATCAGGGGGGTGGGGCAACTGTTAAAGGGCAGGACTACTCATGTAGCCCTTGACAGGTCACAAAACTCATTAAGCAGCCATCCAGCTGAAATAATTGCCCACCTCTGTTATAATATCTGACTGTTATGAAGAGAAATCAAACCAGTAGCTTATATTTTGTATTAAGTTTATGCTTTTTTATGGCTCACTTTTCTGGTCTGGCTTCTATGTGCACACAATATCTTATTGTTCTACTCTTTTCTAGTTTTCCTTGATATCTATTGGTCAGATCTTTCCAGTCTTCCCTTCCATACATATTCTGTTATCTAGCCTGCATTTGAACTGTCCTGCTATACTCAGAGATGTCACTTCACATTTATATTGACGTCAGGGAAGGGAATTGAACCAATTGTCCTTATGTGGTTATTGGTTCACAACAGCATAAAAAGAAAGGGTAGAAGGAAAGGCATAAAGGGGTGGGGGTAGAACAAGTTGATCCCATTGTCTACATTATCCTTTTGGATTTATGCTACTGTAAAATAATTTGGAAGATTCACTTTATCCTTCTCCTTGTTATAAGTTTTAAAATAGCCTTTTAAAATGTATTTTCCAAAGACTTATGCATTCAAATGTCTTAAATACTTCAGCTCTTTCACAGACCAGCTTTTATAGAATTCTATGATGAGACAAAATCCACAGCAAAACTTATAACATTATATAGGATGACTTAATTTAGTAGGAAAAAGGATTTAGACAAACATTTCTGATGTTAATATATTCTGTGAAGATAAGAACCTAAGAACTTCCATTTACTGGGTCAGGCCATTGGTCCATCTTGCATGTGAAACATCACACAGTGGCAGAGAGAAGATGCTGAAAAGTAGAGTCAACAGGGTACAACCAGGGTTTTTTCCACTGTTCCTCTCTCACTGCAGTCTCCAGCATTTAAGCTCTAGGAAATTCTGATTCAGAGTCTGTACCTCTAATTTCCAAGCTCAATAGTTACTGATGCACTATTCTACCAAGAATTTGTCCAATCCCTTTTTGAATCTGGCTAAACTGTCAGCAACCACTTCCTTTTGTTAGTTTTAAACTTCCTACCTACTAGGTTCATGTTGTGACCCCTAGTTCTTGTATTGTGAGAAACAGTAAATACTAAATCCTTAATGACATTCTCTTCACCATAAGTATTTTGTAAACTCTTATCACATCCCCCTCAAGAATCTCTTTTCTAAACTGAACAGACCTAGCCTCTTTGGATGGCTTCATATGGAAGTCCCCCAACAACACTATTCATCTTTGTTGGTGTGGACACACCATGGATTTATAAATGGGAATAATGATATTCTCCATTTTATAAGATTTAATGGTATAAGACTCCTGAGTTAGAAAAGCTTCTAAATTTAAAAGTGTAGTCTCTTTGACTGCCCATCTTTATCACTTTTTTGACTCAGGAAAGCTATTTCCAGTAAGTTGGTTACTAAAACTTATTTCAGCTAACTAAATCACTGGCAACTGGGTGTTGATATCACTGCTTTTATGATGACAGGTTTGCCTTCTACTTCACAATCTTCCTTTATTTTGCCAGTCATTTCCTGTACTGCCAGATTACCAATAAACTTGTTCTTAAAATACGTATGTAAAAAGTGCTGTTGAGCCATTATAAGCACTGACCATTGAAATTAAATAAAGCCCAAACTTTATGCCAGCTTGTTAAAGAATCTTTTTCTGTTAAATTTGCCTCAAATTTTGTCTAGTATGTTCTAGTCTTGGGAATCTACAGTTTTGTTTTCCTTTTAAAGCAGCAGAATTACCAAATTCAATCCTTGTTCTACATGAGAAAACACAGTCACTATGAACATCTTACAAACATGATGGGTCACACAGGTTTTTTGGAACAGTCTGCAATATAGCCTTAAGTGTCTGTGGCATTTAGTAGAGTCCTAAAGGACAGAGCCTGCCAAGCTAGATGATGAATTATAGTTTTATATTTTTAGGTATTAATACGAAGGCAGAGGCAGCTCCAAAGTGCAACTAACAACTGGGAAGTGATCAGATGTCAGACTTTTTGGTCAGAATCTGGACAGAGTACCAGCATGGGTCTAGGCATCATTTAACTACTTCAATCAGATGCATAGCTCTTAATTCACCCTCTATGAAGCAGTGAATTTCAGCTCTGGGAAATCATTCTCATCAAAAGCCAGGCCAAGGAATGGCCCGGTTTGGTTTGCATTGTTTTGTGTGCTCACTTTCTCTCTGTTTACTACTCTGTTTACTACTCATAAAACTGCATAGAAGAAAATGCAGAGAGTTTTGCCCAGGTCTAACAGTGTGATACAACACAAACTTCTACCATAACATCTGAAGGTATTCTAAACACAGGACACCCTCACTATTCACGGATTTGGCATTTGCAGTTTCAAATATTCATGAATGCCGAACCTGCTTCTTAAATACATTTAAAGGAGCTCCTTGGGAGTTGTGTGCTTGCTGCCGTCAGGCCCCGGCCACCACCAGCTCAGCCGTGCCAACCCCCCCGCCCCCCCAACTGCCAGGGGCATTGAGTTCATGAACACAGATGGCGTTCATGAATGCAGTACCTTATTCGCGGATTTTACCATTCACGGGCGATACGAGAACGTATCGCCTGTGAATGGCAAGGGTCGCCTGTATTTACTTAGCTGCACGTATACTAAAAACATCCAAATCCAGAACGCTATCAAAACAATACACTGTCCTCTGCACATACACACTTCTGTCCCTAGGAAGAAGATGAAAGAGAGGATTAACCATTCATGACAGTTGTTAGTCACATCATTAAATGCACTGATGGAAAATATTACTATAGTGACAGCATGAGGCTATCATACATAAAAAGGAAAACAATGTATAGAATAGTATTCATGCCAGAAAAAAAATTAGTTCTTGAGTTGGTTGTAAATTAATTACTACATTTAGATGATATCTCCAGATAGTCATGTGATCTGTTAATTCTAAAATGTGCTGATTTGGTATGAGAGCTCAACCCAGCTAAAAGGAATGCAAGAATCCATGTGCAGGTATTTTACAAATGAACCAATGTGTTTAAAAACTGCAAACCTACAGTCTTGAGCAGAAAGCCAAGGATTCTTCCCTTTGAAACTCAAATGATGATAGCCACAAAATTCTATTTTAATTACCATAGAAATAGGAATATAATAACTGTGAAATAATCAGCTCTTTAAGTCACAGATTAACAACAACGCAAAGCACACATGTAACACATTTTTTCCAATATAGTTCTTATAGTCATCTGCAGAAGAAAATAGCCATTAAACATGATTCATTTTCAAAACAATGTTTTATAATGTAGTTTTGAAAGGTACTACAACATCCTAATCCATAATTAACTTGTCAAGCTCTTTTTTTAGACCTTATTTAAAACTTTACGCTTGTTTTAAAACTCTCCGCAGAACTATTCCAGCTTGGTTCAGGGTATGTACAACCATTCTAATGAACCACTGGAAGTCTAGTGGTTTTGTTTCCCTGGTTGGAAAACTCATCCAGTAGAGCACTGTACAACCATTTGAGGGTTTAGTGAGTGCTGCACAAACAACCCGCCCTGGCAATGGGCCACAGCCAAAGGGCTCCTGTACATGCATCCCATTGTGCTTTGTGGGCTCCTCTGGCTCCTGAAACTGCCAAGAGCAGCTGAGTACACAGGGCAGCCCTGATTGGCAGGCATGTGCATGCTCCTCTGGCAAACTCCTGTTCAGTCCCCCCCTCCCACGCTTTCTGCTGTGAGACTTCAAGATAAAAGCCTCTCTCTGGTTAGTTCTTAGCAGAACTAACTTCTCTCACAAGAGCTGAAGGACCCAGGAGTGGTGCTGCCTGCTACCTCCTTGTCCTCTTGCATTCCCTCTCACTGGAAACTTAAGAAGATTTGTGGTGTCTGTCTTCAGGTGACCCAAGGGATGCTACTTCCTTTGCAAGGATCCAGGGCATGCACTCCTGCACAAGGCTCCTTACTGGTGTGTATGACCAAGCCTTATAGACCTGGCCGATCGCTTTATGAGACCAAGGAAAATGAGGCCCAACTAAAAACCATGCAGTCTGGGATGCTCTGGGATCAATTCCTGACCACTGATTAGCATTCCAGGCTCTATGAGATGAGCAGGGACTGGTGGGAGCTGACTGTCCTGGGCAGCTGGGATGATAAGCAATGGCTGCAGAACTTGCACATGTGCCAGGGCACGTTCAAGGAGATGGTTGCTGAACTAGCTCCGTATACTGAGCCAGCACTTCCTGTAACTATGTCTCTTCACGCATCTCCAACCTAACCTTCCTATCTGCCTCCCATCCTCATGGTGGGGCATGGTAAAAGGAATCCTAATGCCAGTCTCTGCTAGGTAGCCTTTGCATTCTGATGAAATAAAGCCTTTATTAGTTTTTGGCAGTTAGAGGGATGCATGTTCATGGGGTTGCCTAGCTGGTCTCAGCCACTGGGAACAGTTTTTTAATCAGGGTCCAGCTGAACCCTGTCAGTGTGGACCTATCAGCGTGCAACGCAGACCTGGGCAGGGGAGGGGGGTGCAACTACTGATGGAGTTCTCAAAGGAGACGAGAGAAAAAACGAGGGCCAAAGGCGCAGAGCCAAGAGAAGTGAAATCATGGCCAGGAGTCCATGGCCAGAGAGGGATGGGACCTGGGCTACGGGCTCACAGCCCAAAAGGTGTTAAACCAGGGCCAGGGGCCCACAGCTCAAGAGGGGTGAGATCTTGGTCAGGGACTCACAGCCCAAGCAGAAGGGAGGCAAGACAGGGGCTGAAGCCTGGAAACCCAGTCTGGCACAGGAAACCTAGGCTGAGAGGGGCCCAACAAGAGACAGATTTTGCCTCAAAATGATAACTGGGGACATCTGTGAAGCATGGATGTGGCTATAGGGGCAGAAGGAAGCCACAAATAGCCCATAAGGCAACAGGTGCCCTGGAGGACATGGACGGCCAGGAAGGCCCACCTAGTGCTTGAGGGGCAGGACTGGGACCAGCAGAGTCTGGAGGGACCTGTTGGCTGATGGACAGACAAGGGTTTTCTCTGGGACTCTAGGGCAGCCTCCCTTTTTACAAATTAACTAATTACATCAAGGTATGGCAAGCCAGGAAAAAGGGAACCCTAGGGCCCCAAACTTGCTACAGGCACACAGTTGCCTCAACATCATCTCCCTGCACCTCTGGAGTACAGTGCAGGTCTGGTGAAAGAGGCGGGGGGTTTTGGCCCCAAAGGAGTCAGGGGGAGTAGTCTGCTTTATGCTTGGCTGGAACAGTGGAATCCAGCCTGAGTGATGGACTGTCTCCCTGGAGGGGAGGGACAGACAGAGCAAAGCATGCTGGGATAATGGAGGACAGCATGGCGGCTCCTATCGGTATGTGTTTAAGCATTCATTTTCCCAGTAGAAACTCTACTGGGGTACTTCTCCCTCACTGGAGTTGGCTGATTTTTTTTTATGGAACCTGCCCTTTTTGTTCCAGTAGAAAATGTGTGGTACACCTAGGGCTTCTCCTGGGGGAACTGCAATTCTGCTTGTAAAAACGTAAAATTTATATGCACCCTCAGAGATCCTGACCAAGGCTTCAGGCACAGGAACCTAAAAATTAGGCTCTCATGGCAATACTTAGACACTCCACAGCTTTAACTGAAATTAATAATCAATTAGGGCCATGCCCACTGTTTCAGGAGGGAATATTCTCAGGCATGTCACACCAACCTGCTTCCAAGTGCACATGCCGAACCTGGGAATGCGGCAATGAAACTGTCCTGCACAGCCAACAGATATCAAGAGTGGCTGTAGTCTATGGATGGATGGCTCAGGAAGATAAAGGTGTATTGGAGCTTCTTATCCTAAATTAACGTGGCCTAAATTTAAAGTGGGCTTACCATCTAAAGCCTATTCAATTACATAAGCATATAGGTTTAATCCAGTTACTACAGAACAGCTGCACATTTGGTGACCTCTTTAGCAGTGAGGCTGAGCATGTATATAATGAGTGTCTATGGAAAATGAACTGAACTTTCATCCCTCTAGATAAATCCTGCCAGGTGAAGACTGAGACGCAACAGCAGGATAGTTTGGGAAAATTTTAACACCACTGACCATGCTGTACTTATTCCATAGAAAACTAAGGAATTTCCCTTATAAAGCAAGCTGACAGCCAATTCACTGCATAAAAAGATAATGGGAAGAGAGAATAAGCATAAAAGAACTGTTTGCTGTCATAATATTTATCAATTAGGCTATGGAAAAGCATGTATTCATTGCCAGTGTATGCCCATTTCATATAAAAATAAATGCTTTAGGGAGAAAAATATATAAACCATACCTTTTTCTGCTCTGTGTATGTCATGCCTTTCAAGTAAGAGATAGCGAGGACTTTCAGGAAGGAAAGGCAAAATCACAACTTGGATCACTGAAGGAACAATAATCACTCCAAATAAGTAAGGCCACAGAGATTCCTACAAACAGATACAAATATGATAGTTAGTAAAGTTTTCCCATAGTGAAACAAAGAAGAAAAACAGCTTTGAGGCAAAAGCTGTCTCTTCTGATCTAAATAGGTTAAGTAGACAGTTTAATATGTCTTCCTGTTCAGCTTCATCATGGATTGTTAGACGGCCTCTTAATATTGAATTAAATGGGCCACAAACAGACCCAATCACAATGCCACTCATTAGTTTTAGAAATAAGTACAATCATAGTGGCTATGCAATACTTCAATGGCTGTTCGTTGTATATCAGTCACATCCAATTCTTTTAAAAAATAATTTGGACCAACTAATACACTTCACACCTCAGGAAATTATAAAAATTATATTTGGGAAAAACATTTTAAAGCATATTTTCTATATTTCTAATAATCAAACCTGAGACAGGCAATAGGACATTTCTGTACTGGAGTCATGACAATGGTCTCAGTCACATCACTTCTATACCACACGTAAAATTAAGATAATACTAACTAGAGCAAATCTGTGGCTGATTAGGATTTCATGCTTGCCACTATGAGGCATACAGTAATGACTCAGAAATTCACTGACAGTATATATGAAACTCAGATTTTCCTTTCTCAAAACATCAAGAGTTTTGACTTCAGTAGACTTCAGATTTCACTCTAACGTCTACTGCTTTAACTAAAAAATACATCGCCTTTGCGGTACAAGCCCTATAATACAATTTAGCAGTCCCAATTCCACCCAGTAGAGAGCAAAAACATATTTGATCATTAGAGGTAAGTGGGAAATTATTTCCCCTGCCTGTCAAAACGCTCATGATTTTGAAAGCTTTCCTGTTTTGCAAAGAGAAAATATTAATTTTTTTTCAGAAAAGAGAGACAGAAGAAACCAAACCATAACAGTCAATCAGCTGGTGGCTAGAGCAATGAGGGAGTTCTGCTGCCTGACCTGAATTAGACAGAACCCAAATGTGAACTGGGTCTCCCATACCCCAAGTATATATGCCTTAATCACAGGGCTACTGGTGATTCTGGAGTAGGTTTCCATCTGGTTTCTAACTGAAATTATATATATTATACACTTAATATTAATATATCAATACCACATAATCAACTATATAATATATTCAAATATCACTACATCAACACTAATGTATTAATATTTGATATTAATATATTTTATGTATTATTTATAAAAACATTATTTATATATAAAGTGTCAAATATTATTTATAAAATATGTATTATTTAATTTATTTTATATATTTCAGCACAGACCTATGCTGAAAATTTTGCTGAAACTAGCACATTTCAACTAATATTTCAATTTCAACAAATAAGATTTTTTGGGGAAAAAAACATCTTGACATTCCAGCCTTCCCCAATTATAATGCTTGCCCTTCTCTTCACCTGCCTCAGAGTCACATTTTGGGATCACTCCATATAAATAGAAAGCTGGGGCAAAATGCTACGCTAGGACTAAGACGTTAGATTATTTTTAATTAAAAAATATAAATACAGGATATTAGTCTTAAAATTAACAGTGTAGATAAATTTACTCTAAAAATAATTCCTTTCTAAAATAAGTGGTTCAAATAGTACATGTATAGTACTATTATTATTTGTTTTGTGATCTCAAAGCATTAAAGGGAGAAATAATTAGTAAAATTACCATATCCCTGCCTATGAAATAATTTATTCTGATTTTTCAATAGGTGCCTTACTTTTATTTTTAAAACTTTAAAATGGATTAAGGATTATGTTTTTCTTTCTTTTGTCTCTCAAACACCATTTTTCTCCTCAGAGAAATTTAACTGAACATTTTACATCTACACTCCATTTCCTAGTTTATTTATAACTCTTTGGAAGAATGGATTAGAAAAGTGCCTTAATTCTAAGAGTGATTTTATTGAAATATGTACACTGCATAATGCATGCATGATTTTCACCAGGAGTTTGAAAAGCTATTGTATACTATTTTAATGTGGACTTTCCTTAGCAATAAGACTCATAATGACATAGGATGCTACACAAATGACTATGAACTGACAGTCTAAGAGCATTAAACAGTTGTAATTATTAAAGTATAATTGTTACAATCAAATAACAAATACAAATTGGTTACTTTAAGACATTTTTACAAAGGTTTCGGTGAATTTCATTAAAGATTCCCCTAAAGCAAACAAGAACAATAATATACCAGAATGAAGTCTTCTATTAAATTGCAGTTGAAAACAAAAACTAAAATAATACAAATATATTAACATTTTCCTTCCATTGCAGTAGGTTCTGAGCACCTTCATGCTATACACTGAGATCTTGGCTACAAGAAATCACCAAGGCCAAGAATTTAGCTAACTCTCGAGAAAGAGAAAAAGAGTGAGAGAAAGAAAAAGAGAGACAGACAGACAGACAGACTGAAAGAACGAAAGCTGGATATTTCAAGGATTAATCCATGGGTTGTCAACCAGGGGTACGCATACCCCTAGAGGTATTTGGAAAGGTCCTAGAGCAGGGGTGGGCAAAATGCAGCCCGTGGGCCAGATGCAGCCCACCAGGCCATTCTATCTGGCCCACAGGGCCCCTAAAAAATGTAAAAAATAAGTACTTATCTGCCTTGGGCTGCCTGTCATGCAGTCCTTGATGGCTTGCCAAAACTCAATAAGCGGCCCTCCACCCAAAATAATTGCCCACCCCTGTCCTAGAGAATACACGTGGGCAGGCAGGGATGGAGTGCCACCACCCCGTGCCACCACCTCCCAGGAACAGGGCTGGGGAAAGGGCAGGGGGGAGTACAAGGGCTGCAGTGCCCCTTTGAGGGCCACACAGGTGCCACCCAGCCAGCCGGACACCTCCGCTTTCCCATGGCTGGTCGCACATGCAGCTCTGTGGGTTGCTGATGGACAGTGCGTGACTGGCCGGGTGTGAGGCCTACCAGCTGCCTGCAGAGCTTCACATGCAACCGGCTGTGGGAAATCAGGGCACAGTGGCAGTGTGCAAGCCCCCCCACCCGGCTGCCACCACCAGAAGGGGTACATTTCTTTAAAAAGGTTGAAAACCCCTGAATTAATCAGTTATAGTAATTAATGTTAAAATTATGGAAGGGATATTAAACTGTAGTTCATCAGGACATAAGCCAAACTTTAACTACTGGAAAGCAGGATGAGACCTTCTATGAGGGCAATGTATTCCACATCTGCTTACTATGGGTTTCATACATCTCCTTCTGAAGTTTCTGGCCTCTGTCAGAGACAGAACACTGTATTAGATGGACTGATATTTGATCCAGTGTTATAATCTCTGTTTTTCTCTTGACACTGATGTAAGAGCAGAAGTATAGAAGGCCATATAAGGTTTGTGGACTATAATTTAGTAATAACAGACTGAATTTTAGCAACAGAAAATGTAAGGTGGCTATCAAGGAAAAATATATCCTAAGAGTGAAATCTGTTAGATTGGAATAGTGTTACAGGAGAAGTGTCCCATAAGTTGAATCACTTAAAATTCAACATGACAAAGCATTTAGAAGAACAATCTACACAGAGGCTGCTATATGGAAGATGTTTTATACTGGCAGAGAGATAAGCAGTTTGACCTAGAAAGACCTAATTTCTATCAATATTAGGAATTCATGCAATTCAACCAAAAATTCATGCTGCTACTTATAAAAAAAAATACCAGAAGTATAATATCAGAGCAAAGTGGAAATGTTGTTCACCAACCCCAGTTCTTTTGTACTAATATCATATCTTTGTAGACACATTGTGTGTGTTGTGGGTGCATTCACTCTAAGGGAAACCCAGTTCTTTCATGCATAATCTGCATCCATATTATGAGAGCTAGCATACATATCTGGATATGAGATTTAAATTTACTTTCATCATTATCTTTGACATTTGATTAACTTTGGTCATAACAGTCAATATGTTTATTGTTTAAACCTAGAAAGAGACAGCAAACCTGGGGAAAATACTATTTCATGAATAGTTTACAGAAAGCGTAACAGGAAAATTTGAGTTTGCCTCTGAGGAAAGAGACAGGAGGTGATAGTGTCTCTCTACTCAGCATTTGTTAGGCCTCATTTAGAGTATTCAGTGCTGTTTTAGGCTCTACATTTTAAAAAGAAAATGGAAACGTTAGAGAGGGTCCGGAGGTGGGTGACAAAAATGACAAAGTGCTTGCAAGGCAAGTTATATGAGGATAGGTTGAAGGAGGTGATCATGTTCAGCTTGTGAAAAAGGTGCTTAAGAGGGGACATGACAGCATGTCTTCAAATACTTGAAAGTTGCCATAAAGAAGTAGTAAAACATCTTTTCTCACTTGCTGCAGAGAGCAGGACACAGACTTGTCTGGAAGTTGCAGCAATGTAGGCTTAGACTGGATATCAAGAAAAAAATCTTCACTGTTTAAACAGTGAGGCAAGTGAACAGACAAGTTAGGGAAGTTTTTGCATCTCCATCATTGGAGGTGTTCAAGGGGAGGCTGGACAGCCACTGGTTAGGGATGATCTAGGCATAGCTATGCCTATGTTCTACTATGTTCTTCCCCATGTTTCTGGGCACTGCTGATTTCCATATGGGGCTGGGAGGAGACTTTTACCCTCCTGCTGCTACGTGTATCAGGCTTGTTTTTCTTAACCCTTCCTCAGAGGCACTGGGTGCTGGCTGCAGACAAGACTGGAGATTTTGACTGGGGCGTGCCAATGCTTCTGCTGCGACTTAAAACAAGAGGTTCTTGGCTATAGGGTCTTTGCCCTCTATTTAGGGTCAGACTGACTGCAATATTTTGGGAAGGAATTTTGCCATATTTGGGGAAGGAATTTTATCCTATCATCAGATTAGTATAGACCATGGGGTTTTTTGCTTTCCTCTGTAGCAGGGGCCATGATCCTCTCCCTGGGACCTCTTGAGCATATTTTTAACAATCTTCGCAGCAGCAGGACATTGGTTGCCATGGCCCCCCTGCTTTACCTGTGGGAGATTAAGGTGTTATGTCTTGTGTTGTGTCAGGGTTGACTGTATAATTTTGCTAAGGTGTTAGATAATGGATTAGTATGGGATGGTTTGGATAGGGATGATCCTGCCTCAGGCAGAGGGTTGGACTAGATAACCTACAGAAGTCCCTTCAAGCCCTACTTCTCTCAGGGAGTGTCTACACGTGCTTCTTAAGCGGGCTTAGTCTAAAATTACCATTTTTAAGGTGTGTTAAGTGCATGTGTCTACATGTGCGCACCTTTAATGTGCTTTAAAAAATGGCTATTTAAGGCTATGTGAGCCTAAATAGCCCAGTCACATTAGCGCACATGTAGATGTGTTAATGCGCATAGTGCATCTACACGTGCACTAACGTGACTTAGCTATTCATGCCTAAATTTAATGTGCCTCAATGTGCATTAGTGTGTCCACATGCATCTAATTGCCTTAATGCACCTTAAGAAAAGGCACAATAAGTTTAGGCATGCATAAATACATGTGTAGACATGTCCTATGATTCTAAACTATTTAGGTATATGGCGAAAAAAAGCAAGAAAATAATTTGCAACACAGCCAAGTCTGCTCTCTTTCTATGCCTAAAATATCTTATTTCCAAATTTTTCATTAAAGCTAGAGAGAAAAATCTTAGTAGCTCTCACACGTCAGCACTTCAACACTGTCCCATCACTGGCAAGTCCATTTCATTTCAAATTTGAGACATGACTCAGAAAGGTGTGAACAGATTGCTAATCTCATGCTCAAATGTCAAATATTTTTAAAGTGCTTTACTTAAAGCACTGAACAGGATAGAATGTTTGGCATCTTGCATGGTTACGTCCTAAAGGCACCACACTATGCTATGGGATTTACTTTTCCATCAAGATGGGTCATGACCAACTCACCGTCTCTCAGTAAGGCTCACTGAAAGTTCTCTCAAAACCATTTTTTGCTACGAAAAATTAACATTCTGATGGAACATATTTTTCATGACATTTGACTGCTGTACAAGGAACATTTTGAATTTTTGAAGAAAACTTGAACATCTAAAACCTGAAAACTTCTTGGTTTTCAGCCAAAACTCAAATAATTTCTATTCAGAATTTTATGCCTTTATTTTCCTCAATGGGTCATATTCCTCTATGGGCCACAGGAATACCTCTCTCATGGTGCACTACTGTGACGGGATTACTAATAAGGGAGACTGAAGAGCATCACAAGAAATATTATCCAGTCATCATTTTTATGGAAGAAAATGAAAACATGAGGCTTCCATGCAAGGAATTCTCATAAGGAACCAGAGTATCATTTCTAAATGATTTTTTTTCAGTCTTCCATTGAAGGAAGGGAGTGGGAGCAGGGTTTTCCAAAGCATCTACCCTCTTTCTCTCTCTGTCCATTATTTTCAACCTGATAAGTGCTATAAGTGTGGCAAGGTCCATTTTTTTTTTTTCTCGGAAGCATTTAGGCAGAGAGCAATTTGAAAAGAGGGTCTAATTTTTATGAGGAGCATCAGGAGATGCTAGCCATCCACCTCCGGTAGAAGGGCAATAGTCTAGTTGCTAAAGTGGAAAATGAAATGGGGCTGTCATTTTAATTGCTGTAAGGAAACCATGAGTACAGAACAGCATCTGCTAATGCAATGACATTGTTTATAAGACAAAAGAATATATTAAAAACAGCCCTTGTTACTGGTTGTCTAGCTCTTTGGGCAGAAACATGTGTTTCCTTTATTCTGAATCATCAAAAATGTATTGGTGTTAGTAAACAGAATGTCCATTAGTTTCCCAAAATATTGAAAAAATAACAGTTCCCTAAAATGCTTCCTAATTTCATTTAGCCTGTACTAGAAGTATCTAAAATAAAATCTTATTTTTGATTAGCACCTTGCATTTCTTTTACTTTTTTTCCCTTAACAGCAAGGACACGTGTGCAAAGGAAAAAAAATAATTGTTTTAGTCCATTATTATTATTAATGTTCTACCAGTTTAGAGAGTCTATCTACAATAGACCTTTGCTCTTTACTAAACTTCCCATACTCTTGAGGATTTGAAATTCACCTTTTTTCCCCTCCAAAAAGCCAACACAGTCTTTACAGTAAATATCATACCATGACAGAATTATAGAAAAAAAATCGATCTTACCATACAAAACACTGATCTTCCTATGTTTCCTCTACAGAGGAATTATTCTACATTTTATTACTACAACTTAGAGAAGGGAGGAAAAAAAGACTTCAGTGAAACTTCTCATCTAAGGCAATAATAAAGATACCCTCACCTTCCATCAGTGAATTTTAATGCATATAACTTTTATAGTTCATAGAAACCTGCCCAGTCTATTGTTTTCCCTTTAGACTAAAGACTTTGGCCTTTTCTACAGGCAACTTGAAACAATTATTCATAGATGTTAGGGTTGGAAGGGACCTCAATAGATCATCGAGTCTGACCCCCAAAATTATATTTTGTTCCTCTTCAAAAAGTGTACGTTAAGATTTGTTCTTGGTACTGACGGCCTAATCAATACTCATTGAAGTCACAGTTTCATATTTGGTAGGGTTGGAAGGAACCTGAGCAGATCATCAAGTCCGACCCCCTGCCATGGCAGGAAGAGGTCAAACAACCTCAGTAAGGTGTTCATCCAGCCTCCTTTTAAAGGTCCCCCACAAGAGGAGCCAACACCACTTCTCTTGGAAGTTGGTTCCAGATCCTAGCTGCCCTAGGAATGAGAACCTTTCTGTTGACTTCTGAGGAGAGGCTGAAGGGACTGGGTTTATTTAGTCTGCAAAAGAGAAGACCTAGGGGATTTGTTGGGCAGCATTGAACTACTTGAAGGGGGTTCCAAAGAGAATGGACCTGGACTGTTCTCAGTGGTGGCAGATGACAGAACAAGGAGCAACAGAATCAAGCTGCAGCAAGAGAGGTTTAAGTTGGGTATTAGGAAAAACTCTCTCACTGGAAAGGTGGTGACGCACTGGAACATGTTACCTAGACAGGTAGTGAAATCTCCATCCTTGGAGGTTTTTAAGGCTCCAGAAAGCTCTGGCTGGAATGATCTAGTTGGGCACGGTTCTGCTTTGAGCTGGGGGTTGCTCTAGATGACCTCCTGAGGTCCCTTCCAACCCTCATTTTCTATTATTCTATGATTTCAGCAGACTCTGGATTAGATTTTGAAATGCTGCAAAATTACTTGTGTTCCTGCTTGCTTCTCTCCAGATTTTTAGGTTCCTTGCCTCTAAACAGGAATAAGCAGGGAGCCTTCCTCCCTTTTTTGTGTCTTTGTGACAAGACTTTTAGCAGAATTCACAGATTCCATTGAGATCTGACAGGCCCATGCCATAAGAATCTCTGCTGTGGCCTTGAACTTGTGATTTATCAGCTATCAACTGTGTACTTTAGTGCCTGCACCACCCCAGCAACAGAGAGCCTAACAGATGGAAAAAAGAGATCAGCTCAGAAAACTACATTTGGAGGCCAGAAAGTGAAGAGAGAAAGTAAGAAACTAAGTTAGACCTTGTAAAAGAAATTAAAACAAGCAACACAAAAGTTTTAGCCATATAAATAAAATTAGAAAAGAAGTGGGACCTCTCTGCAGTGAGAAGAGGGTTAAAACTAAAAATAATTTATTCATTTCATTTTTGGCCTTTGCATACCATTTTCATTTTAAACAATGAAGACAAGGTAAAACAGAGACAGGATTGGGAGAACAAGTGCAGAGAAACAGAAATTACCACATCTGAGGTAAAAGTAAAACTCAAAAATCTTACTACATTTAAATTGTGAAGGATGAAATAATCTCTAGCCCAGTATACTAAGAAAACAGGCACATGACATTTACAAGTCTAGTAGCAAAGATTGTTAATAAATCTATCAACCTGGGAAAGGTGTTATATTCCCAGAAAATAGCAAACTAAGTACCTGCAGTAAAGAAAGAAGAAAGTTATCTGAGCAGCTATAGTCTTGTTAACTTGACCTCAACAGTGTACAAGGCTTTTGAAAAAAAACTAAGGAAAGCAAAATTAAAGACCTGAAAGAAAAAAGCGTAAGATGCAATATAGGATTACCAAAAGTAGACTGTGCTATCTTGTCTTAATACCTTTCTTTAACATTGAGTAAATTTACTGAAATGTGCCAAGTTATATAAAAAAACCTCAGTTCACACTGAATTTATAGACAAGGAAACTTCATATATCTGAACATCAGTAAAGTGGCTGATGCAAAGCAACATGAGAATTATTAACATGGGGCATAGTACAGGAATCATAAAGTAGCCAAAGAACTAACTAAGGAGGAGATCACAGAGGCACATCTACACATACATTTGATCTGACCTAATTTTACTCTGGTGTAAACTACTCTGGAGTAACCATTTTTGGGCAGGCATCTACACATGTGGGGATTAGGGAGCAGATTTGCTGTTCCTGCAGCCCTGCAATGGGACCCTGCTTACACTGGAGGGAGCTTGAGGCTTTCCCTGGGTGCTAGCCCAGGAGCTGGCAGGGAGCACCAGGCCAAGAGACAGCTTTCCCCTGGCCCCAGGGGGTTGCCTGCTGCCCCCGTGCCCTGGTAGCAGGGAACTCTTGCTACCAGGAGTGCCAATGTCCTCGTGCCAATGTCCCCGTGCCCTGGTAGCAGGGAACTCCTGGCCCTGGCTCCCCTATCAGGGACAGGGGGCTTGGAAAGAGATGCAGGGAGAGGCAGGTCCTAGGCCCCCTGTCTTGATCCACCAGTGAGGCAGCTGGTAGCTTGCTGCTAATGCTTGCAAAGCAGGGCAGGTAACAGACTCCCCTGTCCACGCCAGCAGGGAGCTCTCAGCACCAGCTCTGTGACCATGGGGCTGGTGCTGGGAGATCCTTATCTTCTAGTGCTGGCCCCACAGTCATGGAGCTGGCGCTGGGAGATAAGGATCTCCCAGCCCCCAACTCCCTGATAATGATGGCAGAGCGAGGAGCGTGAAGCTCTCTGCTGCTGGGGCAGGAGGACATAGTACCCACTCAGGCTCCTGTGGCAGAGCCTGCCCCAGCAGCAGGCAACTCCTAGGGGTAGGGAGTCATCTCCCACCCCCTGACAGATGGCTGGCTGGGAGCAGATTTTACTCCTGGCCAGGCGTTTACATGAGTGCTACTGTGATATTACTAATTTGAGTAAGTTTGCTACTTGCATTTGCAGGTGGCAAATTTACTTTGGATTAGGGTGGGTTACTGTGCAGTAAGCATGTGGACGTGTAGATGCACATGTTTACTTTGCAGTAAACTATGATAATGCACAGTTAAGTGTCTTGTGTAGACGTGCCCAGTGAGTGGTGCTGAAAAGGGAACTACTAAATTGAAGTAAGATGATAGGAAGGTCCTCAAAGGTCAGTCTGGGGACTCAGCACAAATTTGCATTACATGACCTGACAGAAAAAGTGGGGGTATGTGGCTGAAAGCCAGGAGACATATCAATATACAAGAGGATTGAAATGTCATACAGGGGACAGATGACCTCAAGGATCAAAGTAACAGATGTCAGAAAAATTTTAATAGCATACAAAGCAAGAGTACACATCTAGGGAAGAGTTTCTCAAACAGGGTTCCACAAGATCCTTTTAAGGGTGCCATACAATACTATCATTGTTAGATATGCAAACACTTGCACGTAATTCACAAGTTTAACCCACAGATTTCACATAGGAATCCAAAAACATGAGGTACTAAGACCACTGCACAGGTATCTAGTGAGACCTAATCTGGAACACTGTGTGCAATTCTGATAACCTGTGCTCAAGGAAGTTGAATTTAAACCAAAGCTGGTGGCAAGAAAGGTTGCTATGATTATCATGGAAATGGATAGCCCATCTTACGAGAGGAGACTAAAAGAGCTTGCCTCGTTTAACCTAGAAAATTAAACAGTATAGAGAGCAATCATATGCTTTCCCAAAGTACATCAGGTGAATAAGCTGCAAAGAGGAAAGGTTTATTTAAGCTGAAGGAAAATATTGGCACAGAAACATTAAGGTATTGTACAAAACTGTCCATAAATAAATGTAACTATAAATGAAGTGGTTTCTAACCATCAGAAGAGTAAGGTTCTGGACTAGTTGCACATAAGCTAAACAGAGGTAGCGTTAGTTTGAAATAAGGCAGAAGGCAGGGCAGGGTAGCACTTTAGGGCAGAAACAGACATCACCACACAGAAGTTGATCAGCTGTGGTGGGACATAATCTGCTTTACTGGGCAATAGACACATTACCCTTTGTATGGTAATGTAATCAGGACCCCTGCCTGATGCAGGATACAGGGCAATGTGTTGCTTTGCCAAGGGATTCCCCGAGTCCCTTGATGGGTTCTGTCAGGTCAGTGGAGGAGGCATGGGTCAGTGAAGGTCCCAATTTGGAGCAGCACAGAAGCATGGGGTGGTACAGGAGCTGGCACTGGAGGGAGCCAGGGAATCCTCAGCACCTTGTGCCTTCCTGCTGGGACCTGTTTCATAGTAGCTAGGGTCAGGAGGGACCTGAACAGATCATCTATCCTGACCCCCTGCCACAGGCAGGAATGAATGCTGG
>NW_005841867.1:3688778-3712410 GCF_000455745.1 Alligator sinensis | reverse complement strand
GAGCCCTGGGGTACCCCACTGCTCACATCTTGCCAGGTTGAGTATACCCATCCACCACTACTCTCTGGGTGAGCCCCGTCAGCCAATTTTTTACCCATCCAACTGTGCAGGCATCAATGCCACAGTCACTTAATTTATTGATGAGGATGGGGTGAGAGACAGTGTCAAAGGCCTTCTTAAAGTCTAGAAAGACTATGTCCACAGCGACACCATCATCCAAGGATTTAGTTACTTGGTCGTAAAAGGCAATCAGGTTGGTCTGGCAGGATCTGCCTTTGGTGAAGCCATGCTGATTGCCCCTGAACATGATCTCCCCTGCAGGCCCTCCACAGATATGCTCCTTGATGATCCTCTCCAAGAGCTTCCCGAGCACCGAGGTGAGGCTTACAGGCCTATAATTACTTGGGTCCTCCTTCCTCCCCTTCTTAAAAATAGGGACCACATTAGCCAGTTTCCAATCCCCCGGCACCTGGCCAGATGACCACGAATGCTCATACAGCCGGGCCAAGGGCTCCGCGATGACCCCTGCCAGCTCCCTCAACACCCTTGGGTGAAGGGCATCTGGCCCTGCAGATTTAAAAATGTCTAGCCCTTCCAGAAGATCCCTAACTACATCTGCACTGATTGAAGGCTTGATAGAGCTATCCCCAAGACTGTCCCTACTTCTGGTAGATGGGATATCCTGGTCCCTGTTCAGGAAAACCTGTGCCGACCTACGCTTCATATGAAGACATAGGTCAGTGCAAGTCCCAATGTGGAGGCACAGGACACCAGGGATTACCTAGCCACTGTGCTCCCCCCACCACTAGGACCCATGCTGACCCTTATGAGGCATGGATCAGTGTGGGTCCTGGCACGGAGGCATGCGGCACTCAAGATTCCCTGGATCCTGTGCCTCCATGCTGGGACCTATGCAGGCTTTCTCTGCTTACAGGGGTGCACCCTGGGCATCTCTCTAAATGATGAATACCAGACAGGTAATCTGGGGGCTTGAGGGGCCTGATTCTACCCAACGTCTGCAGGATTGGGACCCTCAAGCTGTCAGAGCACCTGCCTGGCATGGCAGCAGACTGTGGCTACTCTGTGTTTTTATTATACACCCTTGTTTTCAGTTGCTTGAAACATTGCAAAAACTAATCATTGATGTCACCAAATTTTCACAGTGGATATCTGTTTGAGGCTGATGTTTTTTGGAAGAAAAATGTAAACATGGTTCAGTCATTTCTCATCTCAAGATAGGGGAAAAACACATTGCTTTGCACCTATTAGAGAGTTTTCACAATCATTTTGTTGAGAAGCTCTAGCACTGCCATGCTTTGTAGCAGGGGTTAGTCTACTGCTATGGATCTACCTTCTGTTCTTTCTGTAAAAACTTACTCAAATTTGCCAAGTTATATAAGAATCTCAGTTCACACATATTCGTAAGAAAACATATAGCTAAAACGCTCAATATATATTCTGCTTATACTTAGAATCCTCCAGCTCAGGGGTGCCAGGAATGAGCAGGACTTTCACGCAACTGTTTCTGATGACTGACAGTTCAAGTACTGTGGGGCACAGGAACTCAGATGAGCTAGACAGTCTCCTGTGCTTTTTGTGCTTCTCCTGCTGGGGCTCAGGCAGTAAAGAGAAGAAGGCAGACTGAATGGAACATGAGAGGGTGAACAAGATAGGAGGAGAGATGAAAAGCCAAAGTAGTTGAGGATAAGGGACTGGGGCGCAGGGTTGGATGAGCTTGGTAGCTTCCAATTGTGAAATCAAAGGCAAATGGGAAGACTGGGACAGAGAGCTGAATAACATCAGGAGAAGCAAGGAATAGAGGCATTTAAAAAATATCTATATTAAAGAAAATAGTTGCATATTTTTCTCATTTACTGCACAGCACAGGACATTCTCAAGTGAGAAGATATTTAATATTTTGTTTTAATCTTTATCATTAAATGTGTGGTGCTGCTGCTTATGCATATGGCACATGGTTCAAATTTTGCTCTAAATGCTAACTTTTCTGATTCATTTCCTTTTGAGTTTCACAGTGACATTCATCACTCAGCCTTTAAGCACTTCTCAAACAATCTTTCTGATACAAAACAGCATAATTATGTCCTTTCCACAGATGGGGAAGTAACATGCAAAGGGGTTAAAGATCAAAATGCCCACAAGAAATGCCCACATTTTATAGCACTTCATATGTTGAAAATGCAGCCCCCACTGATTTTGATTGAAGCTCTCAGCACTCAACACCTCTGTACATTTCAGACTACAAGTTTCTGAAGCTGGGCATTCAAAAAATGAGGTCTGGAAAAGAAGCACCTAAGCTAAATACCAGATAAAACATCCACCTGCTTCTTTCCCAGACATGAAAAGTGTTCAAAAGAGAGTCTAACATCTGCCCCAGCTTACTGCTGGTTCAATAAGAACCAAGCAAACCTTCCTTCTCCAAAATCTTTTGTGAATTTCTGCTGATTTCACAGAACAACTTCAAAAGTGTATTTTTAGCAAGTCAAAAATCTTGCTAAAAATATATGCTATCATTCAACAAAATGCCTGTATGCTATTCTGTACTGCTTGGCCAAATTTATTGTAATTTAATTACACAGTATGAAAAGGGAGATGTAATATTATAACACAGTATGAAAAAGATAACATCAGGGAAAGCTGCTACTTGTCTTCACAACTGAGACTGGACTACTATCAGGCTTGCTGAGCAATTAGATGGTGGCTGAACAATTCAAATGGCTTTCTTCCATTTAAAATGGGATTAAAAAAGGAAACAAAGGAAGTCACAGATAAAAATACTTATAAGACCTATTGTTTAAGATGGGAGTTATAAACATTGCCAGGTGCTGGGACACCAAGGAGACAGACTAGTTAATATCTGAACTTTTCCTTCTCAATTGCAATAGGAGAAAGAAGTACAGGGCCTACATAATTCTTAATCACACTGTATTAAAAAAACCTCAGTTCCCACACAGTTAAATCATCAACTCCAGCCTGAAGCTTGAAATTTTCAGGAGTGGGACTTCAAGTTAAGCAATTGTTATAAAGGATCAGTGAGCCATGAACTACTCCTGAAATCTTATTATATTATTTGTATAATATAATTTATATAATAAGATTTCCGGAGTAGTTCATGGCTCATTGATCATAATGTATAATGTATGTATATATATTTAAAATGAGATCTTACTGCAAATGTGGAGACATGATATTGCAACTGTGTTTGATTAATTGATTGATGAGCTCTGTATAGGACAACAGACAAAAAATACAGAAAGCATTCTGAATAAACTAGAATCTTACCAAATAAAATTATAATGTTAACTTCTTATCCCTGGAGAATATTTTTTTTTTTATATATATATATATATATATATATTTATGAAAAGACCAGTGAGACTAAACAAAGCATCACAATTAATTTCTTAATATCTGTGACTAGTGCAAAGGAAGCCAGCAATCAAAGGGTAGGTTGTGAAGGGGTAATGCTCATCTTGCTTTTGGCACTTCTGTTCCTGAAGCAGATTTTGGAAAATCACATGTGCAATTACACTGCTGTGAAAATAAATTTAACAAGGAAAGAAATGTACATGGCTCCTTTGTTAAAATCCCATGCAAATATGCAATAACCCTCAAGCTCCTGGCAGAGATCCAACATGCTTCACAATGCTTCCAAGGTCATGCACAGCAAGTCTGGTGGCTGTAAAATGGTTCCATGTGGCTGCTTCACTTATTGGACAGGGTGCCCTCTAAGCTCCTGATCAACAGCTCACAGCTTGTAATTACATGGACACGCATAGCTGTATGACAAGAAAATTGCTCAACTTAAACTGCATCTTGTGTTTTATGTGCCACTGCAAAGAGGTATATCACATTGCTTGCAGCTTGATACAAATGAAAAGGCCAGGGCATACCTCAGAAAAGACGGCAATGTAATAATCATAACCTTTCATCCAACTCAGTCAGATGGAAATGACAGTCTTTGGTGTACCATTAGTAAGAACACAATCAAATTGCCGTGCGATGTAGACACATACACAAAGTATGGCCCCTAAATCAGAAACGCACATGCTGAAATCCAAATCTATTCAAGGATGCACTGAAATGCAGATTAAAAATTAAGCATGTATTTAGGACTGCCCTTCCTTGCCAATGTTATTTTCCTGAGGCCTTGCTTAGCAGATACAGCTACACTGCAGGGCTGCTGCAGCACCATGGATGCCCCGGGGAACCTGCCATTCACACCCACCCTTTGTTACACTATTACTTCTCACTGTAAGTGGATGCATCAACCCTCTCCTTTCTACACAAACATCTAAAGGGCCTTGTTACCCCTTACACTGTAAACCGCACAAATGTTAATTGGCTTAGTGCTGTTTGGCTTAGTAGAGCAGTCACAGCTTAAGGTAAAAAACGGTCTCTGACTGTCCTTCACCTGCACAGCTGGTACTTGCTACTAGAGGCTTGGAGAGCAGGAGCATGATGAGAAGCCTATGTAAAATGTTTCTTAGTGCAAACAAAGTCAGTTCTGTCAGCCACAACCTCCTCATGTTTTGTGTGTTTCTTTTTTAATCTGTCGTGGAAGAGGAGGAAGCAGATTTGAGATCATAAGAGAATGAAAAAGTTTTCTCTGGATGATACTGAAAGTTTTCTCTGGATGATAATGCTGGACTGGCTCGCTGCTTGAGCTCTGAGGGGCCAATACTTTTTTTCCTCTGGCAACCCCCTTCCTCCCCCCTGTTCTGTCACAGGCAAGGCTGCTGACCAGCTGGGTGCTGCCTGAGCTCCAAGGGTCATGATCATTTTTATTTTAGAGCTCACCACTCCCTGTGTTGCTGCTGATGGGAGCAGCAAGCTGGTCCAGGCATCAGTGAAAGGCACCACAGCCACCAGGAGCTCCGGGGCTGCAGCCCTCACTCTGCCCAATGTCCATGGGGGGCAAGGTGCCTGGCCCCACCATGCCGCAGAGTCCCTACTTGCTGTGACTCAAGAGGGGTCACTGCATCCTGGGATGCTGGAGGACTTCAATTTGGGCAGAAGAGCTGAGGGAATGGCCATTCCTTAATGGAACCAGAATAAAATTAGGTGGATTAGAGATAATCCTGCCCTGGAGTGACATAACTTTAAAGGTAAATAACAAGTACTTTAAGATACTTAAAGGTGTTAGCGTGCAGCCAATCCAGGGGTTAAGAGTTTCAGAAGTCTCCTAAACTTACTATGTAACAAGGCCCTAACTTTTACATAGACACAGGGCATGTCTACATGTGTCCCTACAGTGCCTTTGTTACTGCGCGGTCATTTAGTACTTCCTTCTGGAAGTACTAAATGACCGTGCAGTAACAAACCATACCGCGCTGTACGCGCAGTGCATGCTTATTTTTAGCTGCTATGTCACCATAGCAATGAGCTATAACGAGGGAGTGAATTGCTAGGGCAACATAGCTGTGGCATCACAGTTCTTGTTAGTTGACACTACATTGCCGTAGTGCATTGCTATGGCGACTTAGCGTCACATGTAGAAGCCCCCACAATGTTGAATCTACATCATTTCTCATTTATTGCAGTTTGGAAGCCCTGGAGCAATTCTTTATAAATTTCCCTTCTAATTTATAAAATATCAGTAAGCTACTAAAAAAACCTTTGAGTCTGAATCAAATAGAAAGCCTTAAGAGATTATCAGTTTTAAAAGTAAACCAAACATACAATGAGGCTTTGAGAAGCAATGTGATTTAGCTTTCCTGGAAGCCTTTGATTGTGTGCAACTAGCTACTTTATAATGTACTATAACCTATTTCAGCATGACTTAAGCAACACTTAGAAGTGTTAGACATGGAAACCAGGAAAACACGAAAGATTCATGTCTGAACTTTTCTAAAAACCACAATAACCCCATTATATCAAATATGTCATTCCACTGAGAGTATTAAGGGAAAATGGAATTTGGAAAGGGAGCTACAAACATTTTGAATATAAGGCCAAGTTAAATTAAGTTAATTTAAAGCTTATTCAATATAAAACAATTTTGACCTGTCATAAAGGCACAGTTTATACTACAAGGGTTTTCTATGTAGGATGTAGCTATAATATAGGCCCCTGGCATATATTAAGATAATGACATGAAAGGATCTGATCCCTGATCCCAACAACCATACATCCTATCACACACGTATGCATGGCAGGACCCACTACTGTTGGGGTTAGGTACTGATCCCAATGGCAGCAATTGGAGTTAGCAAAGTTCCCATCTAGGAAGCATTAGTAGCCCTCCCCTGCTGGGGAGCCTGGCAGCCCAGCTGGGGACAAACAAGTTCAGCCAGTTGGCTGCCTGACCTTGCGTAAGGGATGTTAAGGTGCCAGGGCACAGTGAGCCCCACAGCTGGAGACTGGGACTGGAATAAGAAGACTGCCCAGCCAATCCTAGTCTCCACATCCCAGCTCACTGAGCCCCAGTCTTTCTCCCTGCCTATACCTGGTCACAAGTCCCAGTCTCCTTGACAAACAGTCCCAGTCATCATTTTTTTCACCTCCTTTGCTTCTAATCTCACCAACACCGCATCACAATCTAGTCCCTTCTCTGTTTTCCCCTCCTCAACCTGGCTTTTATCTACTCTACACTCAAGTTAAATGGATTCCTTTTTCATGCTACCTGGGTGCCAGCAAACAAATCAGAGTAAACAGGAGAAAGACCCCACTTGTTCTTAGTTCAAGTGTCCAGTTGCACCCTGACCCAGATCAAACACTAGGGTAGGGGTGGTCAGCCTGTGGCACAGATGCCACAAGTGACATGGACAGCCTGTCCATGCAGCAGACTGGGGAGGTGACAGGCAGCACCGTGGCAGATGGGGCATGGAGCAGAGAGCAGAGCAGCAGATCAGGCAGGAAGCACAAGACAAGAAGCAGGGAGCAGAGCAACAGCTTGGTCCGGAAGCCCGGGGAAGGGAACAGAAAGCCGAGTAGCAAACTGGGTAAGGGAAAGGGATTAAAGTGGCACTCAGGAAGGCTGCAGGACTCATTTGTAGCATGCCTGCCAAAAAGGATGGTCTTTCCAATACACTAAAGGAAAAATCTGGCTTCATCCATCTAGCCTTGAGTTTGTGGGAGAGGAGGCTATACTCAGATACTCTTTAAGGATGGTATATAAGCAGTATGATCAGAACGGAGATTTGGTAGGTCTGCATCTGCTCACAGGATGGATTTTTCAATTATTTTAGCTAGCAAGCTTCAACTAGTCTATGAACCACAGGAGAAGATGCTGGGGAGAGGACTTTCTCCCTAAACTGTCCCCCTATAGCCACTGATTTAAATACAGTTGGCTAATGCATTTCTGGAGCACTGTATCTCCCATATGTAAAAGTCAAATTGCAGGTACATCCCAAGCCTGTAAAGACTGTGATTTTTCACAGTTCTTGAACTTGGCCAAATATGAACATATTTCCACAAGAACAAAAGGCCACCCAATGCCAAATTCCGAATCTTGGTTCCAAAGCATAAGAACCCTCCAAAAAAGAAAAGGCTGCCAGAATTTGTTAGCATAGACAAAATAGTGTATTTCTCCCTAACTCATTTTTGGAACTAACTGACCCATTTTGGCCAGAATTTAAGGAGAGAGGTAAGAGAGAAAAATGAAAAGATCAGCCTGAGGCAGAAAAACACCATGCAACACTTCAGCTCAAACAGTTACAGTTTGCCAAAGTTATAAGCAACTGAAAACATGATAAGTGCTGAAAATAATAATCTGTGGAGCTATCAGCACTGTCTGTAACTGCATGTATATACACAGCCTTATACAAAAGACATACTATATCATGCCTAATCAAACAAGATAAATTTGTGTTCATAAATTAAATCTTCCAACACAAAAAGAAAGATTCAGAATTTATACATCTAGAAGCAACAGTAGAAGAGATAGGAGAGGGAACATAATATCCAAAAATATTTAGATGTGTTAATGTTACAGAAGGAAAAAAATATGTTTAGTGTAAATTCTTATTCAGGGTGCCTCGAGATCCTTTCAAGGTTGCCCCAGGGTGCTATGTAATGTTAGCACTAGTAGGCGACCAGTATGTGATTTACAAGATAAACCTAGAGGCTGGATCCAGACATGCAGGCATATGCGTTTCAACAGGGACAAACAGCAGTGGCACAATATGTGCTGCTGCTACTTGTCCCCAGGGAATGCCCATTCATGCACACTCTGGTGATCTTCAGAAAGCGTCTTGATGCCCATCTTGCTGAGGTCAGATGACCCCAGCAGTCTTTCCAGCCCAAGCGCAGGGGGGATGGCTGGACGCAATGATCTGTAAGGTCCTTTCCAGTCCCTAAAAACTGTGGTGTGCAGCAGGTTGTCCCGGGTGGGGTAGTGGAGGCTGGGGCCAGCACTTGGACTGGCCCCAGCAGCCTTACCTGTGATCCTGGGGGCCTACTGGGATTCTCTTGGCAACGGTCTGGAAGCAGGGAGTCTGCCCAGCAGCTGGAGTGTGGCTCTGTCCAGTCAGACTCTGATTTTGGGCAGTGCATGCTGCTGCCATGTGTGCTGCCCTGCTTTTTTCTGCTACAGGTTTTTTTGGCACTGGGATCTCCCAGTGTCAAAAACCTCCCCCCTTGTTGCAAATTAGCAGCACAGGAAAAGCCTGCACGTGCGATGTGTATGGCGCCACAGATGGGTCTGCGGCGCCGCATACTGCATGTGTGCACTCATCTGGATGTGCTCAGAGACTTCAAAATAGAAATCCACAGTGTTAAAAAACACTATTCCCTGTAGTGACCTTTCCGAGTTCTTTGCACCAGAAAAACAGCTCTATTATTTTTCCATAATCAAAAAATGAGCGAAAAACTAAGACCTGGCATTTTCTGGCAGGTCTAATGAAAGGTGCCTCAAATCCAACAAAAGGTGTCTTGAGTCCAGAAAGATTGAGAATCACTGGTATAGAACATAAGGTTATTATCTAGGAGCAAAAGTATGAATTTAAGCCATGCATCCTAGGAGTGAGAAGGCTGAGACCACTGCTGCCAAGAGGCAGTGACAGCTGGTAGAGATTAGTGACTCCCTCCTGCAGGGCATGGAGGCATACTCCTGCCAAGCTGACCTTCTGCCAGACGCAAGAGGTCTGCTGCCCACCAGAAGCACACATCTGATATGTCACAGAAAGGTTGTCAGGACTCATTTGGCCATCTAACTCATTCAGCCATGCTGCTCATCCAGGTGGGCACTAATGAGACTGTCAGAGGCAACCTTGAGCGGATCAACAGTGCTCTGTTCATAGAAGAGTCAACATCTCTGGGTGCAACAGTCAGGGGTACAGGTCTTCTCTCCCAGGTGTTCTCCTTGATCCTTCCAGTCAAGGGTAAAGGCTGGGCTAGGAGCAGATGAATCCTGGAGATCAACATGGAGCTGTGCAGATGGTGTCACTTACGACTCTTTGCCTTCTTTGACCACGGGGTGGTGTTCCAAGAAGAACTACTGGGATGAGGTGGGGTACACTTGATGAAGAGAGGACGCAGTGTCTTCGTGTATAGGCCTGCTAACCTAGTGATGCGGGCTTTAAACTAGGTTCACTGGGGGATGGAGACAAAATCCCAGAGATAAATGAAGAGCCAGGAGACATGGATAAAAACTTGGTAAGGGACAGTAGTAGAAGACTTAATAATTTCTCAGACAAACAAACAAGACAAACAATTAAATACCCAAAATGACTATATACCAATGTGAGAAGCATGGGAATAAGCAGAAGGAACTGGAGGTCCTAGTACAAATGAAGTACTATGATGTAATTGGGGTTATGGAGATGTGGTGGGAGATTTTATATGACTGGAATACAGTCACAGATAGGAATGGTAGCTTCCAAATCCCAAATTATAGCTTCCCCAGTTCTCATGGGGGACTTAATTATCAGGACATCTGCTGGGAGGAAAACACAGCAGTGCACAAGCAATCCAGCAATTCTTGGAGCATGTTAAGGATAACTTTTTGAAACAGATGGTAGAGAAGCCAACTAGGAGAGAAAGCTCTTCTGAACTTGCAGCTCACAAACAGGGTTGAGAATGTGAAAGTGCAAGATAAACTTGGGTGACCATGATCCTAAGGGGAGGAAGGAAGAGCAGCAGCAGAATAAAGATTCTGGATTTCAGAAAAGCAGAATTTAACAAACTTAAGGAACTGGTGGGCAGAATCCCCTGGAAGACAAGTCTGAGGGGAAAAGGAGACCAGGAAAGCTGGCTCAACTTTAAGAAGGCTCTTTTAAGTGTGCAGGAGTAAGTTATTCCAATGCATCTGAAGAATAGGAAATGCAACAGGAGACCAGCCTTGCTCGACAACAATCTCTTCAATGAGTTCTTTTTCAACTCAAAAAAAGAATTCTACAATAACTGGAAACTTGGTCATAGTACCAGGGAAGAGGCCAATTAGAAAGGCCAAGGCATGATTTGAGATGCAACTGGCAAGGGACATAAAAGGCAATAAAAAGGGATTCTACAAGTATGTCAAGAATAAGTGGAAGACCAAAGAAACCATAGGTTGCATATGAAATAAGGAAGGCAATGTAGTTACAGATGATACAAAGGGGCTGAAGTTTTCAATGTTTTCTTTTACTTCAGTCTTCACAAATAGGGACAGCTATCAGATGATGAATCTAGTTGGCAGCAAAGACAGGGAGGGCATCAGACAGCCTAGAGTAGTGTCAGAACAGGTTAGGGATTACTTAGTAAACTAGATGTTTTCAAGTTGGCAGGACCAGATGGGATGAACCCCAGGGTATTGAACGAATTGGCTGAGGTAATTTCTGACGCATTGGCTATGCTTTTTGAGAACTCAGAAGCTGGATGAGGTCCTAGATGACTGGAAAAGGGCAAATATAGTGCTCATCTTTAAGGAAGGGAAGAAGAAGGATCTGGGACATTAGAGATCAGTCAGCCTGACCTCAATACCTGAAGCAGGTACTCAAGGAATCTGTTATGAAAGATTCAGAGGAGAACAAGTTGATCAGGAACAGCCAGCAAGGATTCACCAAGAGCAAGTCATGCCTGACCAATCTGATTTCCTTTTATATGGTGACCAGCTCTGTGGATGGGTGGAGAGCAGTAGATGCGATGTACCTTGAATTATCAATGCTTCCCATGACACTCAAACTGTGGCACAAACAAACTAAGGAAATACAGACTAGAAAAAAGTACTGTAAAGTGGATACATAACTGTTGGGATCACTGTGCTCTAAAGTTATCAATGGATCAATGTCTAGTTGGGAGAAGGCATGAAGTCAGGTTCTCCAGGGGTCTGTCCTAGGTTACAAACTGTACAATATCTTCATAAATGATTTGATTGATAGGATTAAATGTACACTTAGCAAATTTGAAGATAACATCAAGGTGGATGGACTTGCAGACACTCTGGAGAATAGGGCTAGCATCCAGATGGACTTGGATAGACTGGAGAAATGGTCCATAATCAATCAGATAAAATTCAGCAAGGACAAATGCAATGTCCTTCGATCAGGATGGTTGCAATTGGGGTTGGAATAACTGCATGCACATACACAGACTGGAACAGGCTACCTAGAGAAACTGTGGAATCTCCCCCCCCGTGGAAAATTTTCAAGAGCAGGGTAAGTGGATACTTGGACAATCCTGACTTGAGCAGGGGGCTGCACTGGAATCATAGAAGCTAAAGGATGAGAAGAGCAGAAAGGCAGTGATTTAAGTGGCGATGGGTGTTGAAACATTCTGTCCTATGTAGGACAGCCTTATTTTCACTTTATTTTAGGCATTCTTGAATTTGTAGCATGTACAACATCTAATATGAAGTAATTATCTTGAAGTCCAGGGTGATATTTTATATCCCACCTTACTAAAGATAACCCAATTACATTTTTTGTGGGGCAGCACAAGTTATCAATTGCAGTTGCTATGGTTTCCTGAATAACTGTTAGCTTCAAGTTACAGAAGTCTGCTACAAGAGGGTGAGAAAATTAGCATATTGTGTCATAGCAGCTGCAATAGATACAGAAGCAAAACACTGGTGGAGGGGGTTTGTAGTTGTTGTTCTGCTGGGGTTTTTTGTAAATGTAAATTAAATTCTGATTTTGGTCTTAAAACTCTGTATCGGTACCACATTAGTCTTAGTGAAGTTACAGTAGATATTATTTACTTTTATGTATATGAAAGATCAGAATCAGACCCAGAATCAGAGATCAGAATCATGAGTTCAAAATGGCAGTTATCCACATTTATGGGGGAAAAATATCCTCACAGCAGGTCTAGTAGACAACCAGCAGCATGACTAACTTGAATAATGGGTCTTGTTAAAGAGATTGCACCCAAAAGGTATACCATCTATAAATTCAATATTCCAATGTAACTAGCTTTAGAGTCAAATGCAACAAAAGCCCATCCATTCAGGATCTAAAAATATCTAATTTAATCTCAACTATCTATTGTCATAATTGCTTTTGCATTTGCTCTAATGTATCACTTTCTGAAAATCTAATTTTAGTACAGTGGGGACATCTGCATTTATAAGAAGGAGGAATACCTATGAGTATAGATAGATATAAAAAATGTATTGATATTAAATAGTACCAATATAAACTGTTAAAATGCATTACATCACCTGCTTCTGTGGGGATACAAGAGTAACAAAACTATCCTTAATCCACTTCATTCGGGATTAAAGTTCTTGTGACTTAGTTTATTTTTATCACTACAAGATCATGCAGACTTATTAGTTACAGTTTAACAGTAAATATGCAGCACCTTTTATATAATAGTTAGCAGTTATGCTTGTTCATAGCCTAAGAATGTTTCTCCGATGATTAAAATATATGAAGAATATATCAATTTTTCATCCTATTTAACAGACAAAATTAGCAGAAATGGAGCACAGCCTGTGGCCAGGACAATTCAGAATTCCACAAGTGCCTCAACTAAATTCTTTGAAGTATGGCAAGTACATCCAGCTACAGCTGCACGCCCTCCCCCCAGCACAATATCAATATACAAGTGTTGTATGGGTAGGCCCTGCTACTGTCTCTCAAAAGTAGGAGGTATTCTGAACATACGTGTGTTCTGCAGTGAAGATTTAACTCTGAACTTGAAATTCTCAGATGTTGGCCTGGAAAATTACTGCTACTAATTAAGATAGAGCCAAGTTATTTGTGCATGTGATAGCAAACAGATTTCTCCATCAAAACCCCTCCACTGAACAAACAAAGGTGATGCCATTTTAGACTTCCTTTTGGTAAGCAGTAAGGACATTATTGAACATCTGGCTATAGAAAATAATTTTGAAATGACTCAGTACAAGTTCATTTAGTGTAAAAGGAACTGAAGGATACATGAAAATAAAGCGGTAGCTAAAATTTTTTATTTCAAAATGGTAAACACTAAAAAATTAAGGAAACTGACCTAGAATGAGGAGCCAGAACTGGCTTGCTGAAGTGGCCTATTTTCATTTATAAATTTTTTTAATTCTAAAGTGCAAACTACTTTGGGACTGCATCCCCAGGCCAGGAGAACAAAATAAATAAGTAAACTAGCACACAAATAAAACAAACAACAATAATAATGACAACCCACCAAAAAATCTTGTAGGGAAGGGCTTCAGAAACGGCTAAATGAATAACCACCTCAACACATATAATGAACTAAATAAATAACTATCTTGACATATGAATAAGCAGAGAACCTGTAAAGAACAAAAAGGAACTGAGGGCTATGTCTCAAAGCTCGTAAGTGTAGAGATAAAGGGAGACTTGCCAAACTTAGTCATACTGAGTTAGATCTTGCATAGAATGTTAGAATAAATATCAAAAGGTTCTCCAGGAATATAGATGAAAAGAAAATGTGGAAAGAAATGGAGCAGCTCTGAAGTGAGGATAGAGTTGAAAGATATCCTAGGAATGGCCCAAAATAAATGTTATCCTTACTGAAAGCTGAGGCAAACTATTCAATGCTGAACATGAGAACAAAGACAGGATGATTAATGGGAATGTGAGGACAGGAATGGAAACTGCCACAATGGAGGTAAAAACTAACTTCAAAAGAGCTTCAATGCATACAATTCAGAGGAATCTGAGAATTTCTGAAATAAAAAATGCAAGAAATTGCAGGTCTAGTAACAAAGATTTTTAATATAGAATCTAGATGGGTTGTTATTATATGATTGGAAGAGAGCAAATGTAGTAATCGGCTTTGTCATCTTTTTTCTTGGATTTACAATCCTAAACATCTTCTACATGGTGAAGTGATCTTTGTTATTAGAGTCATCTTTCTTTGGTTCCAAAGCCCTATATACCATTGACATCAAATCTTAGAGACATGAACATAAATGGAAAATGGGATAAAATGTAACTTTCACCTTGAGTAGTACCAATCATGATAAACAGGATAGATTTCTTTGATAGGAAAAATGATTTTTTTTGGATCAGGGCTATCCGATTGGTGACCCACGGGCCAGAAGCAGCCCACGAGGGGTTAATATGTGGTTCCCAAGCTTCTACCCAGCCACCACCACTCCTATTGCTCTGTCTGCTGCTGCAGCCGGACATCCAGGCTCCCCCTCCCTCCTTAAGCTTTTACTTCTTGCTCCCATTGCAGGAGACAGAGAAGAGCACTGCAGCATGGTACAGCAATAGAAATGGAGGGCTGCCACCACTGCATGTTGTAGGTGCGGGGGGTGTGTGAAGAGGGGTATGTTGCAGCCTGAAAGCCTATGGCTCACAGTAGTGTGGACCCTGGAGCATGTAGCCCCCACTGGTGAAGCCCACAGAGATGCAGCCCTGGACCACTTAGAAGTTGGACTGCCCTGTTCTAGACAAAGGAAATGCACTATATCTAATTTAAACAAACTTCAGTAAGGTGTTTGATTTCTGTGTTATAATGCTTAGTTTATTCTGGGGAAGATGGGAATTAATACAAGAATTTTAGGTTGGTAAAGAATTAGCTGAAGAAAAACTATTTTACTGGAAAAGCGGGAGTAATAGAGTGACTATGACAGGACTTATGATCCATCATTGATTATTTTTATTAATGACCTTGGCAGAAAGACTAAAAATGAATTAAAAGTTGCTGATAATACAAAGTTAGGAGTCAGTGCAAAGGAGGATCAGGATATCATACAGTAGAAACTAGATGATCTTGAGGATTCGTGTAATGGAGTAGGCTGAAATTCAATAATACAAGAAGCAAGGTCAGACACTAGGAACTAATAACAAGAATTTGTCCTAAAACCTGGGGGTCATCAGTAGGAAACAACTGTGAAAGAGAAGGATGTCGGTCAATCCTAGAATGTCTATGACCCACCACTGTGATATGGATGTTAACAGGTAAATGTGAATCTAAGTATCAGACAAAATATTTCAACTATAGCTAGGGAAGTATTTATGCTACTGTACAGACAATGGAGTAGTGTGTATGATTCTGGTCACCCCTGTTAAAAACAGAATAAAATGCAACTGAAACAGGAGCAGAGAAAGCTGCTAGGAAGATCAAGGGAATGGATGGCCTTTCTTATGGGTTGAGACAAAGAGCATGGCTTATCTAGTGTAACAATATGAAGGCTGAGAAATGATAGGATTTGTCTGTAAGTATGTCAGTGGAGTAATTACTAGCAAGAAGAAAGAGCTGAATTAAGTTAAAGGACAATACTGACATAAGAACAAATGGATGTAAGCTGGCTATGAATTAATTTGGACTGGAAATTAAAATGTTCCTGGATAAGCCTTCCAAGGAGAAGACTTGGGGCCAAAGTCACTGTATTTTAAAATAACCCTGGAAAAATCAATCAATTTATGAGTAAAGGTATACAATATGGTTTCCTGCAACAGGAGAAAACTGGAATTCATAACCCATGATGTCCCTTTCAATCTCTTGTTTAGCTTTCACTCACCTTCTGTGCACATTTTCTGTGCTAGCTCATGAACTGCCAGAATGGTTTATATGCATTGCTACAGACTGGACAAATTATTCAAATTGACCATGGTAAAAACAAAAAACCCCCAAAAAAACAAACAACTGTTTGAGGGTGGAAACAGACATTGCATTTGTGCTGCCATAAAAATCAAGCAATTTGTGGCTACAACAAAGATAGTAATAGTTTCTGCCACTTTCCTGCACCAGAGATCTGTTTGTTTTATGGTATGAGAACATGGGCAGCCCAAAGCTGCCTGCACTCTCCAGCCACCCTGGGCAGGCACTCCTAGGGCTTTTGTGACCTGATCCTAGGTGCCCCAGGAATTCCTGCACATGATCAGGCCCCTCAAACCCTAGAGTATCTGCCCAGCTTTCCCTTCGATGCACAGAATCTGGCCCCTAGCTGGGGAATCTCATAGGCATGTCTTTGTAAGTGGGAAACAGGTCGCCTGTTGTCCCACAGGATTAGACCCTTGCCCAATGCGGGCAACAGGCAATTTGTGTTTCATGGAATGGCATGGATCAGCTGATATGCTTCACTTGGCAACATTTGTTTATACCCTGATAGCAAGATGAATGCACTTGTCCAGTTGTATCTGTTATGGTTGGATACTGGTCCTTAAACATGGAATATCATTACATGGCATGTGCTCTATGTGAAACCAGACAAGGATTCTTTCCCTTAGCACCAGGGGTGGACAATTATTTCAGGCAGGGGGCCGCTTACTGAGTTTTGGCAAGCCATTGAGGGCAGCATGACAGGCAGCCAGGGGCAGATAAATCTTAATTTTCTAAATTTTTTAGGGGCCCGGCAGGCCAGATAGAATGGTCTGGCAGGCCACATCCGGCCCACAGGCCGCATTTTGCCCACCCCTGCATTAGCCCAATGGTTCTCAACCTTTTTAGACTTGAGGTACCCCTGTGTTCCTGTGAACAATGTAGAAAGACTTTGCATACCCCCTGTTCCTACGAACAATGAGGATGTAACAAAAAATTGACTGTATTCATATGAAGTAAGCACTGCCCATCTAGCACACTGAACTAGACCTGGTCCTTTGGAAACATAATGGATACAATCATAAAAGTAAAGAGTATGCCATATAATGCACATGTACACCCTGAAAGAATTAAAATTGCCCAGACACCTCAATTCTAAAACTATTTTTGAGTGTTTAACATTGCAACCTTAATATTTTTCCAAGAACATTTTTGTACAGAATCTTTACACAAGTTCTACCACATATACAACAGTTCACATTCAAATGCAACCATGTAACCTTATCTATACAGATTCAAATCACTGAAGGATTTCTCTCTTGTATAATATGTAAAGCACTACATTTATTCATTATTTCAATGTCCTTTAAATGTTTTTTCTTATGCAAGGAACAACCCTTTATTTTTCCTTCCTGTTATTGTGTCTTTCTATTTTGCACAAAATATGTTTGCTTTAAATTTTTCATTTAAATTGTTTTTCTTAATTTAACCACCTGGCTTTAATTAGGGTGATATTTTGTCTTCTTGGTATTTTTCTTTTGTAGTCTATTTACTAAAATTAAGATGCACTTGGCTCTTTCTTCATTTTTTTTTCAGCATTTTCTTATTCCTCTCGGTTGCTCCAATTTTAAGTCTCCATATTTTTATTTTCCTTTACTTTCTCTCTCATTATCTATTTGCTGCCTATTCAACTTGAATTTCTTCAGAGACAATAATAGCGAAACTTTAACCAACACTTTGATCAGGTGATGGAAGGTAGATCACAGATATTCTTTCCTCTTTTAAGTGCTCAAACATTTACCGATTCTTCTGAGAGAAAGGAACAAACATTAAAGAAACAAAAGGGGAGGAAATGGTAACAGTCTCTATTACTGAAATGGCTAACTATCAAATGATTAAATTGGTTCAAACGTTTCACATATGAGATACTCCACTATACTTTTATCTACCTGATTTGAGAATGTGGATCAAGTCCTAGTCCCACTGAAGTCAATAATAACATTTCCCTGGACTTCAGTGGAACCAGAACTTCACTCAACTCACAGAATTCAGAGAGCCTATAATAGCTACATTAGTCATGAACATCTTTCCAGTTGAGTGGATCCTTTCAAATCATAACAGTTGAGTTCTGATAAATCTTAAAGCACATCAAAGTATTTAAGACTCCTCTGAATAGAACTCAGCCTCTGGCTATTCAATTAGCATGTAGGCAGAGTGGCTCAAATAGCTGAATTAGGATATTTTGCATTTTGAAACAATCTTTTGCATACAAAAACACCCTGATACCACAAGATTTAAGAACACGTAAAAATGAAAAAACATACAGCCCGGTCTTATTAAAACCAGAGCACTTAAATCACATTTGGAGCTGCTTAATGTTTTAAGCACAAAGGGCAAAATACAGTTCCAGAACTGCCCCATTTAATAGACATTGCAGCTACATTATTTTTATTTCCCTCATCACATCCACGCTTAGATGGAGACTGCTATGCTCAGCTACAGAGATTAGTCAAGGTTTATAAAGCCCTATTCAAAAGCCCAAAACATCTATGGAAAAGACACCCATGAAGTTGGGATCACAGGATTGGAAGGGACAATCCACCTCACTGACTCCAATGCCCTGCTACTGCAGGCAACAATATCATGTTAACCCATTCATAACCCTGAAATGCCATCTTAAAGATAGTAAGGCTTTTTGCCCCCTTACTCCTACTGGGAGTAGCTCCAAATCTTCATTTTGTCCCAGCTCAGTTTTTATGGCATGTTGGCATGCTAACCTCAGTGCTCTTGGCAGTGGTGGTCTCAGTCACAGTACACTATTGCAAACAAGGGCCACGAGTGGGAACATGCACTTTGTGGCGCCTCAAAGGCTTTTGAGGCACTGCAAAAAGTACACAGTGCATGTGAAAAGGTTTGTTGCACTGTGCCAAAATTAGATACTGGAAAATCCTGGTATCTAAAAAAAAAGGGGGGACAATAAAAGTGACCCCCAAAAAAGTGACCAAAAAAAAGCAGGGTCTTCACCACCCAAAACCAGAGCCCTGGATGGCCAGAGCCATGCCCTGACTGCCAGCCAGGCTGCTTGCTCCTGGATTACCACTGCTGCAGCCCCGGGAGACCCCCAGGCCCAGGTAAGGCTGCTGGGTCCAGGCCTGGTGCCTCCCTTACCCCTGTCAGAACAATCTGCTGCACACCAGAGCACACATGCAGGGGCATTCCCCAGGCCAAGTAACAGTGGCATAACTATATGCTGCTGCTATTTGTCCCTGAGAAAAGCACATGCACACTTGTGGGGTGGTGCTCTCACTATTCAGATTGCTAGAGATGCTCAAAAAATTCAGCTCAGCTTATTTCATTTTGGAGGAAGGACACCTGATGCAGCAGTGTGCCTGAAGGTACTGCTGTGAGGCATGGTAAATTCACATGGCCTTATATATTCCATTTGAAAAAGCAGGCTGTCATCTACAAAAGTTTATGCCTCACTGAACCAGTTAGGTTCTAAGGTGCCATCTCACCATGAGTTCTGCCAAAGCTATAGCAATTCACCACATTTTACATCCAGTGACACTGTAAATTAGGAAAGGAAATTCAGATATTTGCAGGTAGCAGATTTTGCTTTGCAGTTACAGTAAAAAGCCACTAGTAATCAAAATGTATAATCTTCTCCAAAATATAATACACAGTGGTCACGTCTACATGAGACATTTTTTGCACAGGATCTCATTACTACTGCGCAGGCAGCATCACTACACAACCATGGCGGGGTGCTACTGCACAGTTACAGCTGGTTATGCAGCTTGGTTATGCAAGTATTAAATGACTGCCCAGTAACAACTGTGTAGTCAGTGTCTTGTGTAGACACAGCCAGTAATTGGGAAAGATTGTACCCATTTTGAATGCAAGGTGAAATATCCCACAATAAAAAAGAGAGTAAAAGTAAGGTAGGCAGGCAACCATTTTCTAGAATATATCTCATTAATGAACAGAAGTCATAATTAGGATGTTTTGAAACTATCATAGGTTTGTAAGTGTCTGTACCTGCTTTTGAAAGGCAACATGATCAAAATAGTAATATGCACATTTTGCATGTTTCAAGAACTATAATTTTAGATATATATAACAGCTATAGAGATACTTAGGAGAAAGAAATCTTAAGAGGAACACAACATAGGCACTGAAAGAAATGGAAATTATGAGGTAAAGGCAGAAGATTATGGAATCATAGAAGTTAGGGTTGGAAGGGACCTCAGGAGGTCATCTAGTGACCCCATGCTCAAAGCAGGACCAGTTTCAACTAGATCATCCCAGCCTAAGCTTTTTCTAGTCAAGTTTTGAAAACCCCCAAGGATGGAGCTTCCACCACCTCTCTGGGTAACCTGTTCCAGTGTTTTACTACCCTCCTAGTGAGAACATTCTTCCTAATATCTAACCTAAACCTCCCTTGCTGCAACTTGAGACCATTGCTCCTAGTTCTGTCATCTGCCACCACTGAGATCAGTCTAGCTCCATCCTCTTTTGGACCCCGCTTCAGGTAGTTGAAGGCTGCTATTAAGTACCCTCTCAATCTCCTCTTCTCTAGATTAAATAAGCCCAGTTCCCTCAGTCTGTCCTCATAAGTCATGTCCCCAAGCCCTTTTACCAATTTTGTTGCCCTCCGCTGGACTTTCTCCAATTTGTCCACATCCTTTCTGTAATGGGGGGCCCAAAACTGAACACAGTACTCGAGATGTGGCCTCACTAGTGCTGAAGAGAAGGGAATAATCACTTCCCTTGACCTGCTGGCAACACACCTACCAATGAAACCCAGTATGCCATTAGCTTGCTTGGCAGCTAGGGCGCACTGCTGACTCATATTCAGCTGATGTCCACTGTAACCCCTGGGTCCTTTTCTGCAGAGCTGCTTCCCAGCCAGTCACCCCTCAGCCTGTACTTGTGCATGGGATTATTCCATCCTAAGTGCAGGATTTTGCACTTGTCCTTGCTGAACCACATGAGATTTCTTTTCAGTGGATAGGACACAGTACAGAAGAGCAGATGAGTATCTATCAGAGAAGCAAATATAATCTATCAGCTGAATCAACCACTGAAAAACTAATATCCTTGTATACAACAAACTGGCTTTCAGAGCAGGCCAAGAGACACTTGACAGGCCACATGTGTAATAGGGACCCTACACCATTACTGGGGATGAGAGGGAGCCAGGGAATAGCTGACTGGCTCCAGCCTCTGGAGGAACTGGTAGGGGTAGAAGGCCCTTTAATAAAATGACTGCCTAGCCCAGATGTGGCCGGCATAGTGCAGCTGATTGACAGGCCTGGGACAGAAGTAGTGGGTCAGGTGACCCAGAGAGGGGCATATAAGCCCAGGGCCTGAGGCAAGGCAGTCTGGCCCTGAATGCTGCAGGGAGCAGAGCTTCGGGAAGGAGAGAGGCCTAACTAGCCAAAGAGGAAGGACTCCAGGCTGTAGGGAAGCTGAGAGGAAGCCCCTGCACCACCAGACAGTGGAACATATACAATTTTGACCCTGTGTTGTAGTGCTGCCATGGTGTAGTTCTGATCCAGGATTGGGGGAAGACTTTGTGAAAGCAGCTCATATTTTGCCATTTGTATAAATACCAGAGGACCGGATTATAGCTGTAGGGGCAAAGCAGACCACCAAGAAAGGTGCCAAGAGCATCCCAGGTCCTAGACTCTTTGAAAGGGGGGATTGCTGCTGTTGGCAGAAGGATTCTGGTGTCAGACAGCAAAGACTGGGGGCACAAGCCTGGAGTCCACAGAGGGTAAAACCAGAAGCTGAGAGGGCCTGGTGCCTGCAGCGGGTATGGCTGAAGTTGGGCCTGAAAGCCTAGGGTTCTGGTACAGTAGGCCTCAGGCAGAGGGACCCAGCTAGAGTAAAGTGGGCCAAGGCAATGGGCTTCAGCCCAGACAAGGGCCTAAGACCTGAAGCAAACCCCCCTTGCCCTCTAGGGACAAACATATACGCATAACATCAAGGAATGGCAGACAAGACAACAGGGTGGGACACTGCAAGGCCAGAAAGGGTGGGACCCAGGCAGCTACCAGGTGTGACTTGGCCACCCCAGCACTGGACCCGCTACAACATGATCAAGGAGTGTGAAATTAGTTTTGAAATCACATCCAAAATGTATTACCTCATAAAACTGTTCTTTAATGGAAAGGCAAGCTGAATCATACATAAGCTTTAGCGGGAGTTTAAATGATAATTTAAGACAAAACTAGGGAGAGAGCAGTAAGAGTGCTGTTCAAAGGTGTTACCACAAAGGCAAGCAATGCATGCACCCTGTATACAAGTAAGATAGGCATTTATAGATGACATGACATTTTGGCAAGCAGGGAAGCTCACGGTCTTCTTATCTGCTTATCACTGTGGGGTTGTCTGTTAATGAAGGATCTCAGCTCAGGTTTTCCTGGAACAGGATTGCTGTATGTACTTCCTACACAGCACTTTGTCACTTTGAAAATTAATCTCTGGATGAAAAGCTTTGCCAAGTGCCAAATAAGATGAGTGTCAGCTTCATTTGTTCAGAGTAATGGTGACATCCAGTGGCCACTAGGCTAATGTCAGCCACAATAACCAGGGTAACCTCATACATCAGGAAGGATATTCTCATGTCATCAATTTACAGGATTAAAGATGCCTTTTCATCTTGTAGTCTACAACAAGTGTAGTTATATTAAAAGCAACATTAAAATCATCCAGTACAAGGATATCTAGTGCCAACATCACTTACAGGTATCTTACAGTTACATAACTTACAAGCTTTATATTGTTTTTAGAAATCACATAAAAACTGATGAGACAAAAGCTCTGTGCCGATTTGTTATTTCTTAAGTAGAAGAAAATTACATAAATAATTCAAGGGAAAAGCTCAGCCATTTTTCCCATCAAGAAGAAGGAGGAAGGAAAAATTACCATAGATTGGACAGCTTTATCAGCTAATGTCATGACTGGGTAATTCTATTCTTTTATTGCTTCAGTGTCTCTTCTGTTTCCAAAGTGACTACTGCTTCATTCTAATTAATTAGTAACTACTTTAAATGCAGGCCTGTCCAAGTCAAGACTGAGATATTTGTGGAATTGTACAGGCATTTCCTGGATGCTTTTTCCTGTGTGTTAGCTGTTCAGAGGATATTATTTATTATGTACACTCAGATAATAAAAACATGATTACACTGAGGTCCGGGTGACCTACAATAACATTGGTAATATAAAATAATCCCCCAACATTGAAGTAAATCATTGCAACAGGAACTCTGTTAGCCAGTTACCTACAAAAACCACTTCTCCACCCCTGCATCACTTCAAAATGCACATGTACAACCCTCTTCAATCGACAGAAGATTGTTTTTTGCAAACTGACGTTGCTGACCACAAGTGTGACAGTAATAAACAGATCCCATGATAGCCACACGTACTTCTCTCATGTTAATTAAGAATAGACACAACCAAAATGTCTCCAAAGATGTGGAAAAAACTGTTTTCCAAACTGGTTTCTTTTACCACAGAGTAGCTCTGTTTCCTGTTTTCATACGGGAAAGAATAAAGTAATACTTACTTTTCCAAATATTTCTGGGAGTCCCAAAACTTGACCAGTAAAAACGCCAATACAAATGAAGATTGCTGTGACCTGCCCCAAAGAACCACGTATTTCCTTTGGCGAGATTTCACTCAAATACATGGGAAGAGCACTGAGAGAAACACCTGTGAAGAGGGAAAG
>NW_005841867.1:3678700-3688748 GCF_000455745.1 Alligator sinensis | reverse complement strand
AATTAAAAAAAAAAAAAAATCAATAAGTGAACCAGAAAGTATTCAGGGAAAAGAAAGAAACAAGCAAACTTGCAAAATGTTCTTGAAACCAAGGTGATAAAAGAGATATAAAACTCAATGACAAAACAGGAGAATCCAATCCATGGAGGGGCAGTTTTACTCATTCTGTGGTTATTTATCAGTATTTTAGTTTGCTACGTAAAAAGTCATTTACACTGAAATACGCTGCCAAACATGTAAACTGTTACAAAATTTAATCATAACATGCCACTAAGCATGTACACTGTTATGCAATTAAATAATTAAAAGGGCAATTAAGCCACTAAAAGGGGCAATTTCTTCACGTGTACAGGACCCAAAGGACCTGGTAGTTAGGGTCCATCTGACAGGATGCAGAAATGTAAGCACTCCACTGCAGTAGGATGGGGAGGAGTAGCAAGGGCTCCTTAGCCTCTGAAAGCTTAAGTCTCTTCCTTTTTCTTTTTTTTTTTAATTTTAACTATTCCAAAAATACAGGTTGAGGAAACAGTCCACTTGGCTGCCCTTTAGAAGAAATTAATACAAGGAGAGAAAGTCATCTATTGATGGGGCACTTGTATATGCTGAGGACTGAATTAGGAAAAAAAAATTACAGAGTCTTCTTCCAGAAAGGCTACAGGCATAGGAATCCAATGCTGGGATGCCATCTGACCTGAGTTTTTTGCCCCCAATTACATTCTAGGGGCACTGACTGATTGGGGGGGGCGGGTGCTAAAAAAACAAAAAACAAAAACGGCATTTTACTGGAAGCAGCAACATGTTATTTCAACCAGGCTCTGCAGCATCTGTATAGATCAGGTGCTTCAGTGGGGCTTTTGGGAGCTTTTATTTAAAGCTGATTCAATCAGCTATTAGATAAAGGTGCCAAAAAAGTGCCACTAAAGATTTGATCTATACAGATGTTGAGAAAGCCGGGGGCAGCTGACATGATGCCTCTTCTGCGCATGTGCTGAGCTCGGTGCAGAAGCACACCAAGTTTAAATTAAAGCAATGTGGGGTTTTTTCCCCCATGTCTGCAAGCAGCCTAGGTGTCAGAGAGGTAGTTAGCCATGTTAGTCTACAGTCAGGTACAAGGCAGGGCAGTGTGGTATCTTAGAAAAACTCGTTTGGAGAAGCATAAAATTCACTGGTAACAAATTACTTTGTATGAAAGTGTATGCCTCTCTGAACATATTTGCCTTTAAGGTCCATCCTGCCTTGCCTTCAGGTGTCAGGTAATCTTCTGCTCCTTACCAAATGACAGTAAGGAAGAGGATGCTGTTACAGCACTGATTTTACACTCCTTCACACACTTGCTTTTGCAATACATACAATCTGAGAGGAGTCATGCAAGCAGTTTAGAAACAATGAAAGCAAACCTTAAGTCCTAGATTTCCTTGTGGAACCGCACAGAACCCTTTGTCATAACCATTCTTGCTATTTTATTGCTATTCTGCTGCTAATGATATTGCTGCAGTGAAAATTATTAGAGCTTCTGGTACTGAAATCCAGCCATTAGAATCTGTACTGTTCACCACCAGAAAATACCCACTACCAGCCTGGCACGAGAGGGAAGGAGGAAAGTATACCAGACACTGAAAGTCCCTTGTTATTTCACAACAACATGGACCCAGATAAAAAATAAATGCACTGCCAACTTGATTAGCAAAACAGCATTAATATGGCAGCTAGATGCCATTAAATGCACCATTTGTACACTATAGAATATCGCTGTTGTATCAGCTCACAGATGTATGTTCTTATCAATACCTGCTTACAATTCTGGAAAAATTTTAACAGTATGCTTGAATTCAAGAGGAAGATGTACTGCCAAGAGGGAGGAGGGCTAGCAAGGGGAAGAACTGTATTTAAAAAAAGTGAGGAAATAAAAATTTCTGACTGAAATTAGTGTAATGAGCTTGGCAGGTTAGTGTTAAAATCACCAGCCAGCATGATCAGAAATTTGCAGTCTGTAAATAATTATATGCGAATGACACACAGGTCCTCAAACTATTCTAATTAGCTCTTAAATATAAGACAGTCAATGCTTTGAAAAAGATGGGTTTAGTTATTTAAAAGTCAAAGCACATATATTCTAAAATATTCCACAATCAGAAATCCATTGAGAAGGTAAAAATATTTTTCATTGCATAAAAGGGTCTTTCGTCACCTTTTGTTAGGTATTTTAGATGCACAAAAAGACTGTGAGAATCTATTGGGCATTTTAAATTATTCTGATGGAAGCAATGGTTCCATAAGGCATTTTAAAGCTTGGAAACCATTTGTTACAAATGAATAGCAATTTACTAAGCCTTCAGTATAATCCCATTGGTATCAATATGGTATTCAACAGCTCCTGATGGCAAAATAGTAAGCAGGTGTAACAGACCACATACTCCTAGAGAAGTATTTTGTGAAGACGGACAACCTGTACCAAAGGGTAAAAAAGAGATGCTCTCATAATTAATTTCCATTTAGTTTTCTTCAATAATTATCAGATTTTGCCATCCTAATTCATTCTGATTAGTCCCACTGAAATCAGGGTGACCATTCATGCAAATTATTCCTTAATACATAAAACAGCAGATTATTCACAGCATGAACTACACATGTATGAACTGCAAAGTATAAAGCTTACCTGCATCAATTCCCATTATAATACGGCCCAATATAAGCATTTCAAATGATCCCGCTAGAGAAGAGAATCCCATCAACAGTGCAGCTATGACTGCAAATATATTATTAAGCATCAAAGTATATTTTCTGAAAGAAAAAAAAATATTATGGAATAAGATTTTTTAACTAGTCACATAATGATTAGGCTAACTATATTGTGTATAAAGCCAGAAATGGTTTAAAGTGAATATTATATATAGGGTCATACATATACTGGGTTAGGTTTTCAGAAAGCAATTCAAAATAATGCAGCCAAAGAGATATTACCTGGGAAGCAAATACAACCATAGCCATAAATAAAGGTCCAAATCTCAAATTTACTTACAGTGTCCAACAGCAAGACACCTGAGACTAACATCTTTTGTATAACTGGACATATCTATTCATAACTCTTTTGAATTATGGAAGTATCAAGTTATAATTCAAATATTAAAAAGTTGAAGCAATTAGTAGAGGCTTGAATGCAATGTGCAAAGTTTCACATAGATTACTGTTTGAAAAACTTCAGTAGGCTTCTAGATACACAATCAAGCAAACAAAATTCCAATGAAGTTACCAGATTTACACTTGTAACTGAGTTGGACCCGACTCCGGAGCAGTTGAGCCCGGCTCCAGAGTGAGATGCATGGGTGGAAGCCCATTGTGCCCTTGTGAGCCAAGGACCCTGGCAGACCCTCCAGTGGACCCCGAGCCTGACCCCCAGTATGGAGCCGGGAGATAGAGCGGGGCCCATGGCAGGTGATCACTAGATAGGATGAGAGCAGCTGAGCGGAGCCACGGCAGGGACCAGACTTGACAATCTTACAGGTCCCTTTTGGTTCTATGATTGTGATTTAGACTAGTGGTTTTCAACCTTTTTAGTCTCAGGGCACACATCATAAAACTCAAAGTCTTCCTCAGAAAATGCCAACTCTTAGTTTTTGCCCGCTTTTTGAGTACAGAAAAATAACAGAACATTTTTTTTTCTGTTACAAAGAACTTGGAAAAACCATAGCAGGTCAGAATGTTTTTCTCACAATATGAATTTCTACTTGACACCTCTGGGTTTACCTTGTGAATCATTCTGTACTCAAAGCACTGCAAGAGCTGTGACACCCTACATGGGAATCAGTGTTTTAAGCAGATGTTACATTTGTCCCACCAAATCAACTGTTTTAGAGCAACAAAAAGAAATGGGCCACAAGGTGTTTGTTGTGCTGAAAGAAAAAAAGGGCCAATCTGCCATAAAAATGGTAGATCCATGACAAAGAAGTTGCTGTTTCAAACAGAAACTTCTTTGTCTTTCCAGGCAAAATTAAGTGCTCAGTCACATCTGAGAGACCTCCACTATCCCACCATGCTTGGCTCTCTCTCCCCCCCTGCAAGGTGGGGAAGGGAGAGCAGATGGCTCCATGACAGCCCATCCAGCTGCAGGGACCAGCTTCCAGGCTTCCCTGTCCTGGCAACTTTGCTGTGCTCCAACCAGGGGGCTATGTATATGTGCCCACCCATAGCACTAGTTTTTCTGGTACAACCAACTTTCTAGAAATATTAAAATAATATGCATCAAAGGCCTGAGAGCTACACTCATTCCTAAACCATAGTAATCCACAGACATGCAAAGATCAAAGTAACCTGTACCACCAGAGAAAACAGCTGATCTTCATTTCAATGGTGAAACAAACCTCTTTAAAATAACAGATATTTTCTGTATTCTTTACAACTGTTTCCTAATTTCATCTACTTTTCTAAATTCACCACTATTGAATGAAATACAACAGTAGCAGCAGTATTACTTTAACAAAAAATATTAATTTATTTTAAAAACTGTTTATAAAAACTTTACTTTTGATTAAATTTCTTTAAAAAAAACCCACCAAGAACTGAAGCATTTTATGGGGGTATAGGTTGTAGCCGTGTTGGTCTAAAGACATAGGCAAACAAGGTTATTTAGGTAAATCTGATTTCTTTTATTAGACCAACCCAAATAGTTGGAAAAATTCTTCTTTGCAAGCTTTCAGGTATAAATATCCTTCATCAGGCTGAGGAAGCATCTGCAGTTGGTTTGTGCTCTGCAGATGCTTCCTCAGCCTGATGAAGGGTATTTATACCTGAAAGCTTGCAAAGAAGAATTTTTCCAACTGTTTGAGTTGGTCTAATAAAAGATATCAGATTTACCCAAAGAACCTTGTCTACTGATGCATTTTGACATTTTCATTTGTTCATTTAAATTTCTCATCTTTTTTCAGGGTTTGTTGTTGTTCTTTGTTTACCAAAATAATCTAGTAAGCTTTAAAGGCCAAATTTGGAAAAAAAATGTTTTGTTAATGAAATTTCTTATTTGACCCTAAATTATTTTTTTCAGAATTCACTTAGCTGAGAGGGTGAAAATTGTATTCTTTTTCAATTTAGAACAAAAGCAAAATTCCAAACAGCAGAATTTTTTGCAAAATGGAAAATTCAGCTCTTTTCCTGCTCTATTAAGACACAATATATCTGTCTACCTTTCCAGACCAATTTAAAAACCCCACAAAGAACAACAAAGTTGTCTGTGCTGTGCCCCTAGCACGATAACAACTGTAGTTAGACAATGAAAAATGCAGCTATTTTATCCCTACTCTTTTTTTTCTATCCATGTTCTCTCTCTCTTTTTGCTGTCTCAGTTGTGAATCAGGACACTCATACAAAAGAGAGGCTATAAAAGAGGTTGCCTGAAGAATCTACTTCATGCACTTCACTGCAGCTCACAAGGTCAGATTTTGCTGAGTACATGAAACAAGAGTGGTTAAAGATATGAAATTAATAGCTTTACAGAAATCACTCTTCACTGAAGGATTAAAGATAAAGTGCTCCCACAGCTGACAATCACTACTCTCAAAGAAAGTGGCTGCAAATGGTGTTCAATAACACAGAAAGGTGATGATGACTAACAGTGAGGTGAGGCCCTCATTAACACTAGCTTTGGACTATGGATAGTGACTGACAGGGTGTGTTCAGACATGCATAGACATTTGGTTCCTCGGAGATAATCCAGGAGTCAAAAAACCCATGGAAAAAAACCCGGTGCAACACATGCTTGGGCAGCGCACCCTTGCCGCATGGAAAACACTGGGCCTTGCGGTATGCGGTGCTGCAAATGTGTTTGCAGTGCCACACACTGTACGCTGTGGTCTGGACGCACCCACAGAGTCCTGGAGTGTTTCGAGCCAGATTAAAGCACAGGTTAGATCTTCACTGGGTGTGTTTCAACAACAATACTTAACCTGAGTGAACCATCTTAATATAAAGTCGTAGTCAGTCTTATCTCCTACCCATCACCTACCTATATCATGAGGAAATTACAGAACTTTATCTCTGATAAGATTTTAGTGTGATAGCTAAATGTACTTCTGATTTCACAGCAGATACAGCCGCTGTTGGTAACAGTTGACAACAGTGGGATAAGTGGGAAACAATGGGCATGTCTACACAAGCATTTGATTCGGGATCGGTTTACTCCTCAGTAAACTACCTGTGAGTAAACACTCCCAGGTAGGCATCTGCAAATGCAGGGAAGCATGTGCGAGCCCAGGGGCTGGCAGGGAGCATCCGGCCAGGAGACAGCTGTCTCTCAGCTGGGGCTGGGGCTAGGACACTACACCCTGCCCCTGGGGGCTGCTTGCTGCTGGGGCAGGGTCAATGCCCCGCTTCCTTGGCAGGAGGGAGCTCCTGGCCCTGGCTCCCCGATCAGGAGCAGGGGATTTGGAAGGCGCTGCATGGGAGGGCAGGTCCCAGCCCCCTGTCTCAATGCACTGGTGGGGCAGCTAGATGACTGCTAGCTGCCCCACCAGCTGATCAGGTCAGGGTGTTGGGACCTACCCCATCCCTGAAGCTCTTTCCAAGCCCTGTACCTCAATCACCTGATCAGGGCACGGGGCTGGGACCTACCCCTGACTGAGACAGTTTCCAGCCTCCACCCTGCATGCAGGGATCTCCCAGCACTGACCCCGTGACTGCCAAGTTGGCACTGAGAGAAGGGTCTCCCAGCCCCAGCCCCATGGTCACAGAGTTGGTACTAAGAGATAAGGCTCTCCAAGCCCTTGCTCCCTGATCGTGATCTCAGAGCAGGGGGCTTGGAGTTCTCTGCTACCAGGGCAGGGGGTCGCAGCCCCCACTCAGGTTTCTGTGGCAGAGTCCACCCCAGCAGCAGGCAGCTCCCAGGGGCAGAGAGCAATCTCCTGCCCCCTGGTGGACAGCTGACTGGGAGCAGATTTGCTCCCGGTCAGGTGTCTACACAAGGACTGCTGTGCTGTTACTAACCGAAAGTAGATTTGCTACTTGCATTTGCAGATAGCAAATTTACTTGTGATTAACGAGTTTTACTGCATAGTAATGCATGTGCATGTGTAGACGTGCATGCTTACTGTGCAGTAAACTACACTACTGCACAGTTAAATGTCTTGTGTAGATGTGCCCAGTATGTAGAACATCTTTGTTGCTGCTTTGTCATTATGCTGTGCAATAAATTGGCTGAACATGTGCCACGCTGTAATTTATGGCATGACTGACACAATCATGACATAAATGTAATGTCTGCTGGGGGTGGAGTCCGGGTTCCCTTTACTTCCTTGCTCACCTTCTGGCCTCCAGAGTTGCTTTCCTTTTGGCACAGTAGCCCATATTCACAGTGGCCCATGGTTGAGTGCACTAAGACCAGAATAGCCTATAGCAGGGGTAGGCAATGTTTCTTGGCCAGAGTGCCGAAAAACACTCTCTCAGAAGGTGCCGGAGTGCCGGCATGGCAGAAAAACAAAATGAGGGCAAGGGGTACATGGCAGGATAGCCTGCTTGTGCCCCTTGCCCTTCACCCAAAGCCCCTAACCCCCACCCCTGCCACCCTGTGCCCCCCACCCAAAGCCCCTGCCCGCCAGGCCTACTGACAGTGGGGCAGCGCAGCCTGCCCCGAGGTGCCCATGCAGTTGCCGCCAGCACGGACCTGATGCCAGAGCTGTACAGCCCAGCACAGCTGTTTGCAGCCTGCCTGCTGCTTGCTGCAGCTGCCCAGAGCCTGGGCTGGCTACAAATAGCTGCGCCGGGCTCCAGAACCCTGCTATCACCTCCGTGCTGGAAGCGGGGGAGAGACCAGGGCTGCGCTGCCTCAGGCCCCTCCCCCACCGCCCGCTCCAATGCACGGGTGCACACGCTGGTGCTGAGCTGATGCTGGAGTCCGGCACAGCTGTTTGAAGCCTCCCGGCTCTGGGGAGCTGCTGCCAGCCGGGAGCTCAGGCTGCTCCCAGCAGGCAGCTAGGACACTGCAAACCCTGCTGGGAGCAGCCTGGGCTCCATCGCTGGCAGCAGCTACCTGGAGCTGGGGCTGGTTGTGGCGTGCCAAGCAAAATGGCTTTGCATGACATCTTCGACACGCATGTCAGGGGTTGCCGACCCCTGGCCAATAGCCTGGTGATCAGGACAATCTGTTGTGAGATGGGAGATGTGGTCTTGAAATCTCTCCATCTGAGCAGGACCTGTAACTCAGGTCTCCCACATCCTGGGCTAGTGCTTTCTAACTAGTATATTATGCATAGTAGTATAAATGTTAACAGCAGCACCACTATAACCACCAATGTCTTTAAAGAGAAAGGAGCTTTGCTGTAGCTGTGATGGTCCTGGACATGTACAATTGGTACCGTTTTTTGTGATATCTTTTATTGGACCACATGTACATCTGGGAGAGATGCTGAACAAGCTTTCCAGAACAAAGTGCCTGTCGCAGGGCACTAAGGTGCCAGCTCCTTTAAGGGCAGAAACTGCCTAGGGAGCGGACCCTACCAGCCAGGCAGGAATCCCACAGGTGCAGGTTACTGTGGCTGCAGGCTAATGAGGGAATTAGCCTGCACCCGCACCCAGTCAGCTGACAGGAAGAGTAGGGCCTTGGGTACATATAGGCCCCAGGGCTGGGCCTCGAGGGTCAGTTCCCAGTCAGCAGCCAAGGGGGAAGGAGCTCTCAGGGAGGAAGCTAACCAGAGCTGCTTGACTGCCTGTTCTGCTTCTGACAGGATTAAGGGGCTCCAGTACCCTGGCCTATAAGGCATTTAGTGCTGGGGGGGAAGTGTGACTCTTTTAAAGGGACAGAGCACTCCCTAAACTGCTTATATTATGTTATAGCCCAGGGGCTCATATTTTGGTTACTGTTGATAGACTGGTGGGTTGGGCTGAGGCTATTGGGGAAGGAGGAGACCTCACTGGGGGGCCCACTACAGTGTGGCGACCCCAGTGCCAGAGGCGTGGCAACTAAGGGGGCAAGCAGACCCCAGCACCAGTGTGGGCACTGAGACAGGGCTGCAGAGAGCCCAGTGATGACAGGAGGCTGAGTGATAGCAGGGCCCCAGAGAGACAATGTGTAAATACCATCTGAGAGGCTTGGAGCATGGTAAAGGGGCAGTTTTGGAGCCACGCACCTAGCCCATGAAGCTAAGGGTGGCCCGTGAGGCAACCATTTTGAGCGGGACCCAAAAGGGGTCCAAAGCACCCACAGCATTCAGTGGGGTCCATCAAGACCGTGTCCAGGAACAAACTCAAGGGCAGTCTTCCTATATTATAATTACCAGCAAGATGTGGCAGGTGAGGAAAAGGGTGCCTGTTGGGCAAGACTGGCATGGTCACAGAGCCCTAGGGGCATCATGGCCATCCCTGGGGACCCCCATCCTGTGACAGTGCCCTTCTTCAGTTCTCACTTTGTACCTGAAATCTTGTCCAACATATCCTCCAATAAAAAGATGCACCCCCTCCAAAAAACATCTTGTCTCGTGTTGAAAGAGAAGAGTAGGCCAGCTGCCTGTACACAAAGGGAAATTTCAGACTCTTAAGTCTAGGTAGATGTTCTGGCCTTGGAATCCCAGACTCACATAGGTACCTAATTCAGGGCTCCAAGGAGGCACCAGAATCCAGGAGAAAGGAGGGATTTTGCCAGTTTCTATTGGCTGGTTTAAACATTGCCTACTCAGGATGCTAAATCTGATCTTTGAAAACCCTTGGCGCTCTGGTGTAGTGCCCGAAGACTGGAAGAAGGCCAGTGTGGTGCCTATCTTCAAGAACGGGAGGAAAGTGGATCTGGCTAACTATAGGCCCATTAGCCTGACTTCTATCCCGGGGAAGATCTTAGAAAAGTTTATCAAAGAGGCCATCCTTAATGGACTGGCCGACGCCAACATCTTAAGGGATAGCCAGTACGGGTTTGTTGCGGGTAGATCTTGCTTGACCAATCTCATTTCCTTCTACAGCCAGGTGACCTATCACCTGGACAAGGGAGAAGAGATTGATGTCATATATCTTGACTTCAAAAAGCCTTTGACCTGGTTTCCCATAATCACCTCTTAGAGAAACTGGCCAATTGTCA
>NW_005841867.1:3673244-3678308 GCF_000455745.1 Alligator sinensis | reverse complement strand
TGCATCCATAGATGCTTCTCAAGCAAATCCCGGGACGTCATTCTCCCCTTGTACTCAGCCTTGGTGAGGCCGCAGCTGGAGTACTGCGTCCAGTTTTAGGCTCCACAATTCAAAAAGGATGTGGAGAAGCTAGAGAGAGTCCAGAGAAGAGCCACGCGCATGATCAGAGGTCAGGGAAGCAGACCCTACGATGACAGGCTGAGAGCCCTGGGGCTCTTTAGCCTGGAAAAGCGCAGGCTCAGGGGTGATCTGATGGCCACCTATAAGTTTATCAGGGGTGACCACCAGTATCTGGGGGAATGTTTGTTCACCAGAGTGCCCCAAGGGATGACGACTAGGTCGAATGGTCATAAACTACTACAAGACCGTTTCAGGCTGGACATAAGGAAGAATTTCTTTACTGTCCAAGCCCCCAAGGTCTGGAACAGCCTGCCACCGGAGGTGGTTCAAGTGCCCACATTGAACACCTTCAAGAGCAAACTGGATGCTCATCTTGCTGGGATCCTATGAACCCGGCTGACTTCCTGCCCTTTGGGCAGGGGGCTGGACTCGATGATCTTCCGAGGTCCCTTCCAGCCCTAATGTCTATGAAATCTATGAAATACTAAATTACAATCCTAGGTGCATAAGCCTCTCCATTTAAAAATACAGAGAAAGAAATTCAATGCTTTAACTGGGCTTGGAGATTGTCAAGAGCCAGGTTCCCATAAGTAGGCACAGAATGCTTCATGCTCCCATGCCAACGTTTAGGCTCCTGGTTCCAGAAGCAAAATGCTCAAGCCCAAATTAGACACTGGAGTTCCCTATACAGTGCATGGGAAGAATTATGCATTTCAGAATGAGATGCACAATAGCCAGCATACTGAGTAGAGAAGAACGTAAATTGGCCATAGGAAACACTTAAGTGGGTGTGCCAAACAAATCTCGCTTCTGTCCCACGCTTTAGCACTTAACAGCATCCCTGAATTAGGTGTCTCTTTGATACTGGGATTCCCAAGTGAAATTGCTTCCTGAAATTATGCAAATCAAACATCCTTTGGGCATGGTAGACTAGATCAATTGTGTCTATTAAAACACACCCGGGGTGCCATAAATTCCTTTTCAGGGTGCTGCACAATGTTAGGTGTGTTAAGTATGCAAACACCTACACATGATTCACAAGATAAACCCATAGACTTCAAAACAGAAATCCATAGATTCAAAAATATTATTTAACTTGTTGTAGTCTGAGTTCTTTACAACAGAAAAAATGCTTTATTATTTTCCATAGTCAGAAAAACAAGTGAAAGCTAAAAGCAGACATTTTCTAAGAGATAATTTTGAGTCTGAGGGGTGTCTTGAATCTGAAAATGGCACTAACCTCTTCTAAACCACCTAGATCTGAGGCTAGAATGGGAGCACTGATCCTATTGGAGTGTGTGTAAAAGAATGCCAGATTCATGGGCTGTGTCAGAAAAGGCCTATTTTTGTAAACCAATGAATGATAGGGGTATTTCTTAGGATGGGAAAGGGAGAGCAATATAGGTAGTACGCTAGGCACCTGTGTTAGATGTAGACCTTATTGACTTCCAGGCCTTTTTAAAGTTCAAAGGAAGATTCCTATGAACTGAGCTCTTGATCAGACAATTTGTGCCTTAAATGGAAAGAACTGTTAATCTCAGATTATGTTTTAGCTTTCTTGTCCAGACACCTGCGTATTTGAATTTCAGTGTGTAATTTAATAGTGTGTAATAAACTCAGTTATATAGCTGGTTAGGAAATATGCTTCCCCACACTTTCTGGAAATTTCAGTGAAAAAAATCACTTTGGTATTTTTCTTGTCTTTATGAAAAAGTGCACTAATGCTTGCATACCTAACATACCTAGTATTGTGCAGTACCCTACAGCACCCTGAACAGATAAAACATTATTGAAACACTTTATTTACTGTGTTTAGCATGAAATGAAGCCAAACTATTACAGACCCTGAAAACAAAACATACTTGTGAAGAGTGAGAGTGGATAATAGTTTATCAGTGCAGAATTTGATCCATTTAAACCACAAAGATTAGCTTCTATACATGGGAAAAGGTCTGAACAAAATGTAGGAGCAAACGCACACATAGCTTATGTTCTAAAGTTTAAGGCATGTTCCACAAACTAGATATGGTATTTAAACATTTTTTTTAAAAACATTATGAACCATTACAAAAACGCCCTAAAAACATCTATAAAAAGCTGCCTTACTGATCTTCCTAAACACCATCTTTGCTACAGAAATCCTCACAATTAGACAGCTAGTCAACTCTGATCATGCCACTAACTACTGTCAATGGGCTACTTTTGCTACAAGCCCATATGTTGTATCTCCAGATTTTTCTCTTGTTTTATGCTTCAATTGCCTTGGGGCAGGACCATCCTCGCCTACAAGAATTAATCAGGAATCACCAGAGAGTGAGTATTCCCAATACTCTTGGCAGGGAAATGTGGGTAGGGGTAGGGAACAAAAAAGTGTTCCCTATTTCTCAGATAAATAGGGCTACAGGAAGTAATACAACAACAAACACAAAATCAGACCTCATTAACCAATATAAAAATCACAGGAGTATATGCCAAAATCATTTTAAGGTTAATAAGTGAAATCTGGCATGAAAATCTGGAACACGCTGAAAGCCGTATTTTAGCAAAAACTTCAAATTTGCTCAAAAAGCAACAACAGTAACACACACGTTCTCAGAAAAGCACCTACTAAAAAATACACCCTTCCAACTCATTTATTTTATACATAGGGTGAAGTTCCATGTTACACTTGACAATACTAGGTGCATTTAAAACATGAGCATCTGCCCATCACAGACTGTTAACTCATGCTACATGCCCTCTGAGCATCTCAAAGTTATGCCATTTCAGGTGAGGGTTAACTCTGGGTCATGCTATCTAGCTCATGTTAGGCTAACTTCCAGGCTGCTCCACAGAGGTAAAATGAAAACATTATAGTCCTCCAGCATCCCAGGATGCTCTGCTCCCAGATGCCTCTCCCCCACCCCCAAACCAGGGATAGGGCTCAGGTGTCCTGACACCTAGCCACACCCTGCTCACCAGCCCTCTAATGGCAAGTCAGAGCTATGCAGGCAAGAAATGGTATTAAACCTTAATGTGCAACTGTTCAGAGCATGCTCTAATTTTAACACAGATTAACATTCCACAGATTTAGTATGATCTAAGTGTAACATGTAACATCACCCACAGAATTGCTACAATACTAAAGAGGCCATGCTCTTCTGGAAACAAAGGTACAGAAAAATGATTATAAGATAGATCAGCATTACTTTTATTAGAGTTGCCACACTTAAGGAAACATTGTGACAGATACTGCAGGCTATTCCACATCCATCTAGTCAAATCAGTGTGCTCATTTTAACTTTAGGATCTAAATGCAAACTCCATTAACTTACCCATGGGGAAGAATATCCTTAACCTTGCTTATCTGCTTAATCACTTTTTTGACATTCCAGAATGTCGCAAACTAATAGAACAATTGCCTAAATAGTACATTATGTCCTTTCTAGGACAAATACTACTAGTACTGTCACCAGGAGCTTCAAGTATCTCTTCTACCAGTCTGTTCTGTGAGGACTTTCCTAGGCTGCAGCACAGAAAGATGTAACAGAGAAATCTATTTTAGACTGGTCTCCTAAAGGAGATGCTTTCTAGAGCTTTCTAAACATTTAAAAATTTTTATTCACTTCCATTTTTATAAAAACTATAAAGAAGGGATGCTCAACCCCCAGCCCATGGGCTAAATCCAGCCCATGGAGCTCTGGTATCCAGCCCAGGAAGCTCCCCCCAGGTCAGGAAAATTGGCAGAGAGGGGGCAGTAGCAATTAATTCTGCCACCCCTCCCTGCTACCAGATTTCCAAGCTCCCTGTGACACGTCAGGGCTGAGCCATGCTCTCTTCCTCTCACATGGCTGGGCTGGGGCCAGGCCATGCCCTCTTCCCCTTGAGCAGCTGGGCTGTGGTCCCCCTCCCACTGCAGGGCTGGGCTGGGGTCAAGTCAAGCACACCTTTTACCATGTGGTTGGATTGGGACAGGCCATGCCCCTTCCCCCAGATGAGGCCAGGTCAAGTCCCTCTACCCACACAGCTGGATCAGGGTCAGGCTGCTTCTGCTCCTGCCCCATTCCCTGCAGCTGGATGAGGCCTCACTCCGCTGTCCTTGGGTGCTGGATTGGTACCATCAGTCATGTTCACAAACAGACCAGGTACTACTCATCCAGCCCACTGGGCGAAAGGGTTGAGCCTCACTGTTAGAAAGTGCCCAGCCACTGGATCTAACGCATTTGACAGTACACAACTACTTTCATATCGGAACATAACTTAACTTTACCAGAGCAATTCTCTATTCAATCCACTGTCAGTAAACCAGGACACTCAAAAGCTCAAGAAGCCCTTAATTCCTCACTTTCCTGTAGAATTTTCCTACCTGCGTGTTCAGATGTCAAAGTAAAAGAATGAGCTTTTCAGGATGTTCAATGACACTGCATTTAAAAACTGCAAGGTACTCAAATTACAGAAGCATTTCACCCATAAAAGTGCTTATTTGCAATGACTGGCCACAGTATTTTGAAAAGGGGGTGCAGGTGGTGTGGTGCAACAACTTATAACACAACGCATATTTTTCTCCAATTAAAAAGGAACTAGAAGCTTTAATAATATGCTAGGGGGCTAGAGATATATTATTAATTTTATAACTGAATCTGTGGGGTGTTGACTACCAAGTCCAGGGTGGGACAGGCACCCAAAGCTGGATAGGGACACAGCTGTTACTCTTCAGCCTGGTCATAGAGGCCAGAAATAGACATTGTCTAGTGGAACGATTCAGCTGTACCATGATGTGCCACATAGCTGATTCACTTCACTGGGAGAAACAAGTCACCCCTTGTCCCACCCTTCATGGTGGGAGCTCCTCATATGATCTCCTCACTTGCCCCACTGCCCTAGACCCATGCTATGGGTCTGGGGCAGCAGGGGAAACTAGGATTTCCTCCACCCAGCCATGGGGCTGGCTAAGCAGTGAACCAC
>NW_005841867.1:3672041-3673213 GCF_000455745.1 Alligator sinensis | reverse complement strand
CCCTACAGCCCCAAACCCATGGCACAAGGAACAAAGCACTAGGGAAATCACTGTTTTCCCCAGCCAGCCAGCCCCAGGGGCCTAGGTAAGCAGGGGAAGTGCCACAAGGTACTAGACGTCTGCAGCAATAAAGTGGCAGGGTCTATTACTACCTTTTGTTGTACCCCAATTTTTTCTGTCATGTGCCGCAATAAAGGGTAATGATGTCTATCTGCTCTGAATTTGTGCCACCTTAAATCTGTTTTCTACCAAGATAGACACTCCACCATGGCCCCTAACTGCCCTTTATGTATTGCCCTTGCCACCTCAATGCCCCATGGCTTCACACTGTCTCCCACTATCCTATGCTCAGCCCAACCTCACAAGACCCCACAATCCCCCTCATTGCCTCATGAATCCAATGCACCCTGCACGCTCATCCCCATCGTGTCCCAGACCCTCTGATCCCTCACCGTGGCCCTAACACCCCACTGAGCCCTCCCATTCCCCTCTGAGCATTCAGAACTCAGTGCCCCCCCATCATCCACACACCCTCTTGCTCCTAATCCTTCCCATACCACGTTTCACTACTACAGACCCCACCACACCTCTCAACCCCAAACCCTGTCTCTTATTCATGCCTCCCCAGCCCCTTCTTACCCCACACCCCTCTTCCCCATAGGCCCTCTCCCCCAAAAGCCCCTTGGTGCCCATGACCCCATCCTTTTCCACTCAAAACCTCTCCTAAACAGTTTCCCCATACTCCTCACAGCCTGCAACCATGAGGCAGGTGAGGGCTGAACTGTAACTGCATCCTCACTGCTCCCCTTCTTCACCGCATGCCCATAGCAGCAAACAGCTAAGGTCATTGTCATATTGAATGTAATAGTTTGAATGCTTGTAATAGCTGCCCATTAGACAGTTTAGACAAACGGCAAGGTTCATCTTCTTATCTAGGTTCGTTGCTTGTTTTGCTTGGCCTTGCAATTGTCACAACCCAAAGTTGTGGATTTTTTAATTGTGTGTGCTTCGGCACTGCTAAATTATGTTCCCACCGAATTGGAGCTCTTTTGCACGACAGAGTGTTCTGTTGTTATGGAGAACCCGTGTGCAGAAAAGTGTTTCCCGCCGTTCTGTAGCCTTCTTTGCATTGTGCATGACTTTTGCATTTAGTGATGCACGCTGCAAAGGAG
>NW_005841867.1:3641800-3671539 GCF_000455745.1 Alligator sinensis | reverse complement strand
TGCCCATTAGCCAGTTTAGACAAATGGCAAGGTTCATCTTCTTATCTAGGTTTGTTGTTTCGCCTGGCCTTACAATGAACGTGCTTAAAGTCTTGGCTCCTCGATCTTATCTCTAGAGGCTTTTAACAAGTTAACCTAAGGACCAGGAAAACGACCCTTAAGCAAACATTCTGAGAGATCAAACCCTGGAAGCCTTTTGAAAGGGGGTTGTAAAGGAAAGGTCACCGCAGTGGTATGGAAAATCTCCCAAAGCAAAATTTAAGATAAACTAAATAGTCAGCGGACAAATTCCGTTGCGGAAGACAAACTGACCACCTAGCAAAAAAACCTGTTGCGTAAGATCCGAGCCCAAATTTGGGATTAGTGACAGGTTTGGGTAGGAGGGGCCCAAGACGGCAACTCACCCAATAAAAACTGTAACCTACAGCCCCAATTTGGAGGTAACCTCACTTGCAGAACACTGAAGGAAGAATCACAAGTGTAGGCCGGATCAGACTGATCACCTGAACCACCCTCTCTGTGAACAAGAACCCCCGTTCACGTTGAAGCCGCGGAGCTCCTGAGCGGGACTGAAGGAAGGGGACTTGTTCCTATCACTGCTGAGGCCAGCCAATTGAACCGTACTACTGAGGAATGAAACCATATTTAGGTGTTTGGCTTCTCGGAATTCTAGGATTGTAAGTACAGCATGAGAAATAATAGTAGTGATTCAAATGTAACCATTAGTTGTAATTGTAACTGTTTTTGCAATACTAATTCTTATAGCATTGTTTGAGGAGTGCATTTGGAGCATTGCTTCTGACATATGTAGTTATTGTGTTTTTAATGTTTGTGGTATTTCTTAAAGCTAAGCAGTGTTATATGCGTAGTAAGGAGTTTTAATAAATATCTTAAAAGGAATCAAAATCGTGGTCATTGTGAGAACACACAAGGCTCAACCTCACCCCCACCAGCGTACTAATTTGAACCAATAGATTGTGTGGGACCACTCTCAATTCCGTAAAACCCACTAGAAACAGTCATGGCAGGACTTGCTTCAGTTGGTGGCAGCACCGCTATTTGGGGCAACCATCCACACACATTCATCCATGCCTAGCTTTTTGTTGCTCTGGCTGCACTCCTGGTTCAGCCTACTACAGCCTCCGTCATCTAAATAACCTAGCATAGGGTAAATACAGTAACTTACCTCTTCACCTCATCTTAGCAACTCCTTCCTATTTCTGCTTCACCACTGCACAACTCAGTCTGTTTTTGGCCCTGCTCCTGATTTGGAGGCTCAAATTCCCAAGGAACAAAGCCACCAATGCAGATCCCTAGGCAGCAGCACACCTTTAATGGATGCGCTGGGGAGTGAGCAAAGAAATATTACCAGGAGCAGACATCAGATAACTGTAGAAGAAAGGCTAGCTTGATTAAAGTAAGATCAAGGGTTGCTAACACCTATGGTATGAAGAGATTAGCAGAAACCAAGTAGATAATAACGAGTCATGAAGTTAACTGACTCCCACATCTCCACCTAAATAGAGATGAGGCTGTCCCTGCTGTGCAGTTTGTTTTAAACTTGCAGTGGATCGGGAATCAAAGCAGTCTATGACTGCACCCCTGGATCTGCTCCTGGTAAGGAGAAAGTCAGTCTCTCTTATATTCTTAGGGCTTGTAGGCTTTTAAAGTTTTTGAGAGTAAAAGTTAACCTGTATCCACTCTGTGAAGTTAACTGATAACATTTTTCAACATCCCTTGTCAATAAAACTGACCCCGTGGACTGGATCAACTCTAACAAATGAAAGTCAGAAAGGGGCAAACACTTTCTTTGACTGACTTTATCCCACCTCTTCTAATGGGGTTTTGAAGTACTGGAACTACCTATGGGATGGTCCCAGGGACCTCACAGCTAGTTTAAGTCATTAAAAAGAGGAGACTGGGACAAAACAGGTGGTCAGTGACTGGGTTAGACCCAGGCAAATACAAAGCAGGACTACACTCAAGTGTACTTCTCTCAAGTTGTGGTTTATACCAGCAAGAAGTACTGAAAACAGTGAGTGTTTATTTAACAAATGGATACAGTTTTCCATATTAACAATGTTCACTGAAAATGGAAATTCTGGGTCTTGATAGCTTATTGCAGCTGTTCCTCTTTCTCTTGCCAAAACCAACAGTGAGAGAGAAAGGGAGGAGTGAGAGTAAGGTGAAACAAAGGAAGAACACAGAAGCTGAGCTCTAAAAAGAAAATATAAAGAGAGAAAAATGTGCCCCCTCCTTGAAATTACTTTGTATTCCAGCATGGAAATATTGTGATAACTGTATCTGAAAAGAAGAGATACACAGAATGGTCTTTGATGTAGCCAACTCTTTGTTCTGTAAACAAACAACTAAAATTAATTCCCCAATGTAAAGGATTTAACTGAAGCCTGCTGGAGGGATCAGGGCAAGGCTCTCATTTCACCTCTGCAGTAGCTACAGGGATGAAACCAAACCACCTAATCTGAACCCAGGCAGGGAGCTGTTAGTAACATCACTTAGCTCTTACCCTTAATCTTGAAAGCACTTTACCAAGGAAGTCAGATTTGTCCACAGTTATTCAGCAGGCCCATGTCAGAGCAGGGAGACCTAATTTCAATTCCCTGAGTCCAGTCTTTATCTACTTGATTGTACTGCATTAGAGGAATGGTACCTTTTTCTGATATGTTCTTCTCCTCTCTACTAGCAGCATTTATAAAAGCTGAAATTTCTCCCTTTTTAACTCCTCCTATCACAGAGGTGAGCTCAGGAGAAGACTAAATACAACTACTGCCATCTTTCTAGGATCCTTTCTAGGATTCCTGACAAAGGGAGAAGCCATTTTTTCTCCAACAACCACTAAAAGTGTAGGATTAGAATGTTTTAAAGAAATACATAACCTTTTCTGTTCAACCTCACCCAACTCAAACTACTCACATAAATCATCATCATCATCATATCATTGTGGAGGCCAAGCTTAGGTAATTTCAGCCCAAAAGAAAATTCCTTCAGAAATTTATAAGTAACTGAATGCAGAGGGCTTGTGGCAAGCAGCCACACATGCACATATACAATTTATGTTTGACAAAGGAAATCTAACAACCTAATTTTAAAGTTTGCCTCATTTTGAGACTTGCTGTCTCCTCTGCTTTGGAAGCAACCAAAATGGACCAATAATGGCACAAGATGCCCTCCTTAAGAAACAGTATTTTTTTAAAAATAAAACTGTTTTTATCAGCATCTTTTTTCAGACACTACCATCATTAACTAGAGTCACAGACCAAAACTTCAACGACTTCCATTTTTAAAGGTTCAGGGAAAACCTGAAGTGAAGTTGCTGCTTCTTCGTAGCTATCATCTGCTGGTAGGCTAATGGGGTATTCCGTTGCGAGCAGATTATTCTCACTAACCTAGCATGCTGCCTATGGCCTAGATATATTTTATTAGACAAATTAATGGTTTTCCTGATTAATGGTTAGACAGATTATTAAAATTTCCAGTTTCCTGAATTTTGTGATAGGGGATGAGTAGAAATGTTACATGCTGTTGCTCAGACAACATATTGCTGTGAAGTCCTCATGAATTTCAAATTTTGGTACAGGCAAATACAGAAAGATAGACCTTAAATAAAAATAAAATGTCTCCTTTAATAAACATAGTTTTCATCCAGTAAGCACAATAACCCTTAAGCTATAACATTTAACTTGCTAGTACTGTTGATCTGCAAAGCAAGATAAGGTCACTGAAATTTGGTTTTCAGCTTAGCAAGGCACAGAACAACTTTTCATTAAGGTATCCTATCCAATTAGTTTCTTTAGAAATTTAAATGCTTAAATAAATGTAAACTAAAATAAAAGTAAGGTCAATTACTGGATCAATTCTTGGCCACCAATTCTACAAACAGCTAATTTCTTTAGAACAAAAGTGTAACATTAATGTTATCATCTATTCAAGTTTCTCTACTGTCTTCATAGGCTCTCAAGGGGAATACAAGGCCGCAGGCAAAGTTTTGGGCATCTACATTTCACTGGAACAACAGGACTTGGACTACTGCGAGTGTCTAAATTGCTTTTGACAATGGACTTACGCCTATGGGTGTAAGGATGTTTTTAAACATTTTATCTCGGAAGTCAATAGAACTTAAGCTCCCAAGTACCTAAATCATTTTGAAAGTGTAATCTTTAGCCTAGTGACAAATAAATAATCAGTGCGTGATGTTTTTAAAGTACAGACATCATTTCTGACTAATACTTCTAGTCTCTTCTATTTTACTAATTTTATAGAAGTGTAAATTAAACTCAATTTCATTACACACACCACCTACCAGCCCATATCCAAAGCATTATAGAGTAATAGCATTTTAATTTTCTGTCAGTTTTGGTGGACTCCTCAGTTATGCTCCTTGCCTATATTAGTTTCCTACCTGTCATTGCATCAAGACATTCAATTATCCAAAACTGGAGTGTGAATTATACTCCTAAAATATTTCATTCTGATAAGCATTTCTAATCCTCATCAGATGTTGAAGGTGCAGCTGCTTCTACCTAAAACTATTATCTAGCGCTCATATATTATCTGTAAGGGAACATTTTTTCATTATTTTATATTTCCATCCTTTATGGGAAAAGGAGCAAAATCATCAGGTTCTAACCTCATAGCCCAAGAATATTATCTGCTTCCATGAAAATGGACTTTGTATGACTGCCAGTGTATGGACCACACTTTCTTAATAAAACTTAATAATCTGTATTCTTCTTTAACTTGCATAGAAGTATCTTTCTTTCCTCTTCTCAGCAAAAATGAATAGAAGCACTGTGGTGAACTCTCATATTTGATTCCATTTTTTACAATGAAGCCGACAGCATTCAGTGGTACTTTATGAATCAAGTAATTAATGTAGAGGATGGATAATTTAATGTATTCAGGAAGTGCGTGAAAGCTGAATTGATTAGTTGGAGTAGAGGCTGTGAAGGGAGGGATTGGGGAAAGGATGTTGAGAACTGAATAGACTAGTGAACTGGGGAGAAGGTGGCATGAACTGATTAATTACAGGACATGGGGGGGAAAGGAATGGTGAATGAAGGATTCGGAAGACAAGAGGACAGATTTTTGCCAGGTATGCATGGGAAGACAGAACCAGAAACAGTACTGCATAAGGTGAAAAAAGTAAAAAAAGAAAAAAAAAAGAAAAAATTTGATTGTGTGAAGAAAAAGGGGGAAAGTGTGGAAGACAGGAAATACCCAAGGAAAGTGGCAATTAGATTTAGGAGAGTATGGGTTTGAGTGACAGATGAGAGAAAGTTCAAATCAAGAAAAAATAATTGGGAGAATAAACAAAAGAGAAAGAGGAAGTGGTACAGCAGCAATGATAGTGAGAGATAGTTAGTCACTGTTAGTCTAAAGCAGGGGTGGATAAAATATGGCCCACGGATCAGATCCGGCCTGCCAAGTGACTGGATCTGGCCTGTGTCTGCCCATATGGTGCTTCACATGGGGCCAAGCCCCACCTGCTCGTGGTAGGGTAGCCCATGTCACACTTCTGCTGTTACCCACGGCCCAGGCCAAGCCCACATGCACAGCTCCCAGCAGAGCTTTTCTAGTGTGGCTGCAGCTGGCTTTGTGCTGCTCTGCTCCCTTCACTGCCAGTGGTAGCTCCTGCCAAAGACGCATAGTGCAGCAGAAGCAGGAGCTACTGCTTGAAGTGAGGGGAGCACAGCAGCTTTCAGCTAGCTGCAGCCGCACCAGGAAAAGCCCTCCCAGAAGCTGCTCCTGTGCCACTCTGGCCAGTTGGGCAGCTTCAGCCAGGCAGCTCCTACCCCAGCAGGCAGGGTTTCAGGTCCCACTCCTGGCCCTCTTGCACTGGAAGGTGGCCAGAGTGCACTAGGACAGAAGCTGCCCAGGTGAAGCTGCTCACCTGCCCGCCTGGAGCAGCACAGCAGGGGCAGGAGCAGCGGGAGGAGCCACTGCTGGAGGCTGGGGGAGCAGAGCAGCACCCAGGCAGTGTTGGCCAGGGCTCGGCTGCGGGTGCTGGTGGAAGCATGACACGGGCTGCCCCAGTGTGAGCAAGGCGGTCTTGGCCCCATGTGGAGCTGCAGACTGCACTGCCTGGGCAAGGTCTGTTGTACATGACCCCACTCCCCCACCCCCGTGGGCTCCCAGAACCTAGTGCCCAGGCAGCCCCCTCACACACATGCCCCCGCAAGCCCTTCCTCACATACACTCCACACACCCCAGAGGGGCATGCAGGGAAGAGGCCACTGCCCTGAGCTGTCACCACCCCGTGACCCAGCTCCATCATTCCAGCCTTGCCCACCCCTCCTACTCCCCACTGCTCGCAGGCCCAAAGGAATTTTTGGTGATTTGTTTGGGGTGCGGGAAGTACTGACCTGGCCTGCAACAGCTTATCAAAACCCTCCATGTGGCCCTCGGGCCCAAATAATTGCCCAGCCCTGGTCTAAAGCGAGGCAGAAGGCAGAACAGGGTGATACCTTAGAGCATAATTCATTCAGAAATATATAAGCTTCTGTAGGCCACAGCCTACTTCATAAAATGCTACTTTGTCAGTAGCAGAGATATTTTTAGGCCTCTTACAGGGGTTCAGTTTAAGGTGCCATGGGATCTAAACCGTGATCTCAACAATCATACCTCCTCCCATGTCACACATGAATGGTTGGAGATGCAATTTAACAATAGAGCATTAAATCCCTATTGTGCCTTATTTGTCAATGCAGCCCAGGAGTGCAGGTGTGATAAGGATCATAACCTGGGCTCCCCCTACGACAGGACGTTAAAACCCAGATGCCAATAATCAGTTGATTGCATGTTGAGGCTGGGGATAGAACCAGGATCTGAAATGAGCCCCAGTCAAATCCTAAGCCCCACCCAACAATCGGATGATTATCAAAACTGGACCTGGAGTTTTAACTCTGCCCCAGGCATGGGAACCCCTGCACCGGGCTACAGCAGCCCGATCCTGGGGTCCCTGCAAGTCATGGCAGAGTTAAAACTTTGTATTCAAACCAGCTGAGCAGTACATGGGGTTTTAAAGGTCCAGGCACACAGGGACACCAAGATCAGGCTGCTGGCACACCTGTGCCTCAGGCCCTGGGGCTGTCCTATCCTCAGTCCTGACACTCAGCTGAGTATCAGGATCTATCATGAGCCAGCCCCAACCAGTCACACATTCAATTTAAGGCAGGATACAAACTAAGGAGTGAAATAAACATTATATGTGGAACAGCTTTGTGGCTATTGTGTTAATTGCATTATGCCTCACATACACTTTTTTAATGTGTGGCTGGGTTCAAGATATATTCAATGTACTAATCAAGTCTTAAATGCAACATGTATTAGGGGGATATGTCAGATTCATGTATTTGCACTTCTGGGATGACACTTGTTAATGATTCAAAAGAACATAATTTGTTAAGAAGTATGTCATTAAAGTAAAGGATTTAAGATAAATGCTCAGTAAGTTTTCTTTAAAAAAAACATTTTTAAAAGTAGTTTTGAAATATTTAAGACCTTGAATGCTGGAAATTTAACTGGAACTCAAAATTCTCTTTTTTGGGAAGAACAGCTTCCAAATCCTGCCAAAAGTCTTTATTTACTGTGTGAAGCTCTTAGAGCTTTACAGTTCTCTACTTGGCTAAGTGTGGATGGTGCCACTAATGCATGTGAACAACATATGATCTTGAATATAAAGAAAGAGAAGAAAATATGTGTATGGAAGGAATAAACAAGGTTTTTCTGTTTTAGTCTGCTTCTTTACATGTTTTTCTCTTGTATCAAGTTAAAAAATAACATGGCACAAAAGCCCTCACAAATGAGAAAAACAACAAAGGCATAAAAATACAGTGTGTGAGCCAGTATGTGGTTTGAGCCAGTAGAGCCAAGTCCAACAAAATAAATGTTCCTAAACTCCTGGATACTCAGGCACTTTGGCTTCAAGACCAAGAGATATCCATATCTCCCTCTAAGTTATATCTTGTTTAAACCAGCATGTGCCAAAGATTGAACTAGGAATGTCAAAATTTTTTGCCTGAACTAACACTAATGCTTTGCGATATATGCCCCCATTATTTCCCTCATGTATGCCTAACAAGTATGATGTATTTTAATTTAAAGTAGCAATGAAGTTCAGGAGTGCATCTATTATATTTGGTTATTGCTCACCCAGGGCCAAACTGGCCATGGTTTCTGTGGAGTTCATTCTGACTGGACTTCAGCAAAAAAGGCAGGCCTGTAGTGAATGTCATGAATCCTGAGGTCACAGAATGACAGCAATGATAGATTTCCTCGTGTAGCTATAGTAGAATACCACCATGACAAGTTACACATTTAAAAGCAGAATGAAGTGTAAATCACTGTTCTAGAAAGAATTTTGAGGTACACCAATACATCAGAGATGCTCTGTTCACCAGGGCGCCTCTTGGGGTAACAAAGAACAACGGTCACAAAGTGACAGAGAGCAGATTTAGGCTAGATACCAGGAAAAACTTCTTCACAGTAAGGGTGGCCAAAATTTGGAATGGGCTTCCAAGGGAGGTGGTGCTCTCCCCTTCCTTGGGGGTCTTTAAGGGAAGGCTGGATAGACATCTGGCTGGGGTCATCTGACCCCAGCACTTTTTCCTGCCGAGGCAGGGGGTTGGACTCGATGATCTGTTGAGGTCCTTTCTGACTCTAGCATCTAGGAATCGGTCCATATCATATCAGCACCAATAAAAGGGAAATTGACATTACTGGCAATCGGCTTTTTTTGGCTGATGTGGCTGATAATCTCACCAATAAATGGAGTATGCATGGGCAGCCAGGAGTGCATCCTGGCAGCTTGGAGAGCAGCATCTGACCGGTAAGTCTGTGTGGGCGGGAAGAGAGGGGTGTGCAGATCGAGGCCCCTACGGTGACGGAGGAAGTGAGCTGCAGCAGGAGTAGGTGCTGCCTGGGCAGGGCAGGACAGAATTGGTGGCTCATATGGAGATGTAGAGGGAGAGGGGCAGCACTGTAGCTGCTGCGCACAAGTCCAGAGAGGCATGGGGGCATGTGCCCCCCGATTTGTGCATGGAGCAAGGGTGGGCTGCTGCTGTGCTCTCAGTGCCAGGGGCTGAAGCCGGACTCTTCCCGGCAGCTGCACTTGGGCAGGGCAGAGGTGGAGCAGGCAGTGGTGGTGGTGGGAGGGAAAGTTATGCGGGGCTGTAGCCATCCCAAAATTCACTGTGGCCCCACCTGCCCCAGCATCACTGCCACCTGCCCTGCCTGGCCCAGTGCAAGCCTGGCCCCAAGCATGCAGAGGCAGCCCACCCTAGCCCTACCCACATATCCCTCAGCACATGCCCCTCATGCCTGTCTAGGGGTGCATACAGCAGCTGGAGCTGTGACCCCCAGATGAGCCGCCAGCTCCATCTGGCACCCCACCCTGCCCCTGCCCCAGTCCCAGCCCCAGCCCCATTCCCTACCTCGTTGCATGGGCCTCAATCTGCCTTCCCCCACACTCCTTTCCCACAACAGACTTACCAGCTACATGCTGCTCTCCAAGCTGCTGGGCTGCATAATCGGCAATCAGATCCGTATCGGCCGATAAGGCTCGTCAATAATCAGTTATCAGTATTGGCCCAAAAAATCTTTATCGTGCACACCTAAAGTTATCCAGTATAATCTTTCTAACTTGAAAGTCTTTAAACTGAAATACAGATCCACTATGATATAGGAAGGTATTTTTCTTGATGCGAGAAAAAGGCTAAAGAAAGAAAGAAAGAAAGAATAGTAAAAGCTTTATAACAAACTTACCGTCCAAAGAACTTCACAATTGGGGTGACAATAATAGCACCCACCAGTCCACCAATAGAGAAAATTGACACTGTTATAGACCAGAGGAGTGTAAGAGTTCCTTCATCTATTGAGGAGCTGTATCTTCTTTCCCAAGTTGCATTGTAAAATTTCTTGATATACTGAAAATAAAGAGACAGTGACAGTAAGTATGCAAACAGGCTTATTTGAGGCATAAGAAGATATTAAATAGTGGTGAATAAAAATCATAAAAGAGAGAGTAGCTTACTGTAAAGAAGTTTCTTGGTTAGAATTTTTCCTTGATTTTTCATCCTTACCTTAAATTGGTGATTCTCAACCAAGGTGCCATAGCAATCTAGGGTGCCTTGAGATCTTTTCAAAGGGGCCATGCACTGTTAGTACTGTTAGGTATACAACAGTACTGTTAGGTGTACAAACATAATTCACAAGGTAAACCCAAGGATTTCAAATAGGAATCTAGACAGTTAAATCAATTCTGACCTGTTGTGGTCTTTCCAAGTTCTCCGCAACAAAAGAATTTTTCTATTACTTTTCTGTACTCAAAAAGTGAGTGAAAACTAAGAGCTGGCAATTTCTGTGGAGTGCCTTTAGTCTAACAAAGGGTGCCCTAAGTCCATAAAGGTTAATAGTCACCATCTTAAATGGTTTTGTATTACATATTTTATAAAAGCCAATATAAATATAAATGTCTGTAAGTATGAGAGATCGAGAGTGAGCACACATGTTCGTCTATGATTTGACTGGTCCAGTTATCTTATATTTATCCCAGTAGTGCTTAGACACCAGAGTCTCACTGCATGAGACATTGTACATAAATAAAATGTTTACAATCCAGGCATTCGCTGCAAACTTGAGTCAATTTTGTATTGTACTGTTCACATTGTTTCACAAACAGAACAGTATTTTGTTTAATATGTTATGGGTCTATATTAAAATAATTTGAACCGCATTTTGAACCTCATTCAGAACCCACTGATCAGAAATTTTTGCATAGATTTGATAGACTTTGGCTCAGATTTTCTGACTGTGGAACAAATTGAAATGGTCTTTAATATCCGATTAATAAAGGTTAGATTTAATCAACTTTGACACAGTATAGGTGACAGTTGCCAGACAGATGTCAGACAGTTGCAGAGGTTACAAGACCTGAACCTGTTCAGCCTCCACAAGAGAAGGGGCCAAGGGGGACCAGCAGGCTATGGGACAGTCCCCGTTCCCCCGAGCACTACTGAGAGTAATGAGGAATAATGGCCATAAGTAGATGGAGAGTAGATTCGGGCTAGATATCAGGAGGCACTACTTCACAGTCAGGGTGGCTAGGATCTGGAACCACTTCCAAGGGAAGTGGTGCTGGCTCCTACCCTGGGGGTCTTCAAAAGGAGGCTAGACAATCACCTAGCCGGGGTCGTTTGACCTCAGCATCCTTTCCTGCCCATGGCAGGGGGTCGGACTTGATGATCTGCTCAGGTCCTTTCTGACCCTACCAACTATGAAACTATCAGTGCAGTTATTGCAGAGATAACAGTGATTATTCTGCCAACATGAGAAGGAAAGAAGAGAGATAAGAAAGTGGCATTAATTGAAGAGGTGCACTATTTAAGAGCATTATGGGCACATCTACACTACACAAGATGTTTACTGCACAGTAGATTAATTAGCTGTACACTAAAAAAGTTACATATCTACATGTATGCTCTTATTAGGCTTGAGTAAACTAATTTACTCTACAGCAGGATAGTACTTGTAAATGCAAGTACTATCCTGCTGTGGAGTTTTTTACTCTGCAACAGTGAACATGTAGACACTGTTCCTGCTGTCTATCGCATGAGGGTGCTTCTGTGAGAATGATGCCTGCCAGCTAGCCCTACACTGAAGCACCTTCATGTCCCAGCCAGCCCCTCTGCAGCACAATGATCTGGGGGGAGCAGCCCTTGGCTGGCAGGCTGACCCTCTGGACCCACTGCCAGATGGGGATGCTCTGACCTGGCTCAACATGCTGTGAAGAGGCTGGCTGGGACAAGGCACATTCAAACAGCACACCCAGGAGCAATAAACTCCAGCACAATAAGTTTCAGAGTTTATTCATGTGCATTAACTGCACAAGTAGACGTGCCCTATTTATTGTAAGTACAGGGAAGTGTGCAGCTCTGAATCTGCATAATGATAGCATGAGGACTAACACACATTAGCTGTAAGCACAGCTAGAATGTATTTCTGATTCATTAGAAAGATATTCAGAAGTGAGGCAACAATTATGCAACAAATTTACAGTTTACAAAAGTGTTTAAACCTCTGTTGCATCTGATAGCACATAAATGCCTAAAAATTAACCAAGTCTCAACTCTCATACAAAGAGAACGTATATGAAATTTGATTTCTATTTTTAGCAAAGCTAATTGTGTCATTCCCATGGCTGTAAGGCTGTATTTTCAAAAGGACACCAGGAAATTGCTACACAGCTGGAATTGAATTACCTTGTGGCATTTTTACCATTTCAGTGTTCCACTCTGACTCACACAGACTTAAAATAATTCTGAAGCAGATTTTATAATAAGAGACTATATATGTTAGAGAAATAGAAAGGATCACAGGAATAGGAAAGTAGAACTGGAAGGGACCTCACAAGGTCATCCAGTCTTTGCTCACGCCAGGATCATTCCTGACTAAACTGGCCCAGTCAAGTGTCTGTCCAACCTAGTCTTGAAAACTTCCAAAGAGGGAGATTCCACAGTTTCTCTAGGTCGCCTGTTCCATTGCTTGACCCCATTCAGATTCAGAAAGTTCCTCCTAATCTCCAACCTAAACTTCCCCTGCTGAAGCTTGAGGTCATGCCTCCTAGTCCTGTCCCCTATGGTCACAAAGAAAGTATATCAATTTCTGTAAGAATGGTGATAAATATTTTCTCCTGATGTCATTATATAAAGAACATTCTAAAGCATAAGGGATAGTGTCTTCCAGTCAGGCAACATCTTCTAGCCCTTGGAATGGAAAGTCTACGTCCAGCCAAAACAGCTATAGGCATCTTTTCGGTCCTGGGTCTAGTCAAGGAGGATCACCATTTATTGTTGAGATCCAGCTGTAAATACCTTTCTTCCCCCCAGTCTAATTTCCAAAGAGTATATAAAGGGGCAATACAAGTAGCCCTGGCCACTGCAAAATCATTCTGGTTACAAAAAAAAGACTGTCTCCATCCTGTCTATAACTGCTTGTCAGGTATTTGAAGACATCAAATCCTCCCTCAATAATCTGTTCTCCAGACTAAGTAACACCAGAGCTTTCAGCCTTTCCTTGTAAGTTTTGCTTCCAAGACCCTTTATCATTTTTGTTGCTCTGTGCTGGACTCTTTTCAAACTGGCCACATCCTTCTTGAAGTTTGGGGCCCCAAACTGGACTCAATATTCCAAGTGAGGCCTCACAAGCATCTCTCAATGTGCAAGTGACACTTAATACAACAGTTTGTCTGTTGTTTGTCTGTTAAAGTGAAGGCCTAAACTCAGCTCAATAAGAGGTATAGTAAATTGTTACAGCAATGCCATTTTGCAATTTAGGCTTTAATAGCTGTTCATGAACTTCTCTACAAACAACTTATGTTATTATCTGACATATTGTTTTGTTTTTTTAAAGGATAAAATTTTACAACTCACACGCCTATAAGTGTTAGTGTTTGACAGAAAGTTGGCTGAAGTCAATTGGAGTCCTCCAGATTACTGGGCTTTCCCCCAGGCACATAATAATTAGGGGTGCACCGATAAACATTTTTTGGGCTGATACTGATGGCTGATTATTGGGAAGCATATTGAGGCCCCTGCAGGGAGGGAGGGAGCGCAGCTGGGGCTGGGCATGGGACAGAGCCATGAGCAGCTTGTCCAGGGTGCACAGGGGGTGGGAGGGGAGGGACGGCTCCCACTGCTGCATGCACCCCCAGGGGAGCCATGGCGGGCTGTGTGCCCCCTAGACCTGTGTGCTGTCCACCCATGGGTGGAGCAAAGATGGGCTGCCGCTGAGGACTGGGGCCAGAGGCAGCACTGGGCTCCTCCCAGCAGTGGAAGGGGCAGGGCTGTGCTTGGGCCAGGTGCCAGCGGTGCTGGGAGGGGGCTACAGGGTGGTATCCCCCCTCCCAGCACCACCACTGCCACCACCCCCAGGAAGATCCCAGTGCTGCCCCCAGCCCACAGCGGCAGCCTGCCCTTGCCCTGTGCACAGATCTGGGCCCCCCCTGCCACGGCTTCCCCAAGGGTGAGTGCAGTGGTAGGAGCTGTTTCCCCCATATCCCCCCAGATGAGCCTCTCGCAGTTCCATCCTGTACCCAGCCCCAGCCCCACTCTCTCCCTCACTGCAGGGGCCTCAATCTGCACCCCCATCCCCTTCCCTTCCTCTGACCCCTTCCCTCTCTCCCCCAACAGGCTTACCAGCTGGATGCTGCTCTCCAAGCTGCTGGGCTAGCCAAATGCATGCTGCAGCTGCACATGCTCGCAGCATTTACTGGCAACAATACTGGCCACATCAGCCAAAAAAAAGCTAATTGCTGATGATATCAATTTTCCTTTTATTGGTGCCAATAAGATATGGACTGATGTATCAGTGCACCTCTAATAATAGTCTAGTTTGAAATTCTCAAAGCATTTAAAGGAGTTAAAATGCAAGGATATCAATGATTCAATGAGAGCTGGGCACCAAATTCATGAATGCCCTTTTGAAATGTCTGATACAAAGCCTACTGATTTTTACCTAGAAAGATGAGACGTCTCAACATCACAGAAAATGTGATACTATAAACCAGGCAAAGAGATGTTATTGTCCAATTACCGGGGGTAAATCCAGACTTCCTAAATGCTACCATTTGAGAAAACATCTAATATTGGAGACCTAAGGTACTGATCATCTTTAGCTCCATATCTATGCCTATCTATGCATTTGTCTGTATACTCATGTGGATACAATCATAGCACCCCAGTCTCTCAGTCATTAATGGATTTGATCCTCATACTTGTCTGTGAGGTAGGATAAGGCTTTATCTCCATTTTAAAGCTGGAGAATAGGATAACTTCTTTCCTCTACTGAAATCTGCTATCAGGTTTCAGTCTGATAGAAAGGAGAGTGCCCAGGCTACATGCTCTTCAAATACATGGGTTTTAAATGGAAATGAGAGCAAACAGTTTAAGCAGAGTTACCAGATGTCATTCTCTTTAACATGCAACAACATTTTTTTATAACACAAATCTATGCAATGAGTTGAAGATACTCTGCTGATAAGCATCAGAATTATCTATCTGTTGTGCCATTACATATTAGGTGAAGGCTGAAACTGAATATGAGTGCCTGTCAACTCATGTCCCTTATTATTAGGGCTGTTTGGCCTTGGTAGTCATAACTTTTGCAATTTTCCATTCACTTTCTGACACTTGCGATTTCTTCTTCCTGCCCAGCAAAGAGAAAGGAAAACCATCTTTTCCTTCTGAGAAATGAAAGACTGCACAATTCCAGGACAGTCATCATCATTTACCCATGTAAATGTATGTATAGCAAGGCTTACATACTTAGCATCATGCTTAGAGTGGTTCATTAGCCCTTTCATGACCAATATGGAATTTGTATATCCCATTACAGAACCCAGTGGAGGAGGATGAAGATAACTCACTGAAAAAAAAAATTGGGGGCCTTCTGAAGAATAGTAAAAAATATCTATCACTCCTGCTCACGACGAGGTAAATCTATAGACTGGGTGAATCTATAGATCAGCTCTGTTCTTCGTAAAGCTATTACAAGATGTACTAGCTAAATAAAACAGGACAAAAAATATTTTGCAGAAACAATGGAGATATGCATTTGGGATTAAACAAAAAATGTACCTTTTCCCAAAGCGCTTTCTGGCAAAACCAGTAGCTTTTCCCATTACTATCCTCTAATAAAATATTAACAGCACTAGGGGTTTGGGAATATGTTAGTAATATTTAATGTACTATAGCCCCTAGACTCCAAACACAATCAGGTCCAAATTTTTCTGGACATTGTACAAACAGAATTAAGCACAGTCCTTGGCCCCAAAAAATTTACTATGCAAGAAAAATCAGATTCAAACTGTAGGACAGAAGTTTGCAACCACTGGTTAAAGTTTTGTGTCCCAACCTCCCTCTTGGTTGGACTTAATGTTAAAAAAACCCAACAACAACAACATGCATTTATCTTTATTATGAATGAGTCACAACATATTTGCTTCAAAGCCAAGATCAACGTGTGAAAACTGCTTTATGAATTAGGTTCAGGAGGTCTGAATGAAGCAAGCAGTTTCTTTTTTTTTTTAGTAATGAAGGTGACTATTGAGTTCATGGTTGATGTAACCAGAGCTAGGTTTATATCATTTTACAAAATGAGCAGGCACTCATAAAAAATGAGTCCTGAAGATAAGCATTAAAAAGTTTTTAAGCTAGTTCTATAAAAGACAACTATCAGATTGTATAAACATACTTTGGAGCATCTGAATATTATGTACAGCAGTTCAGTGCCTGGCACTACTTAAAAATAAGAAACACAACAAAACAGAAAAGATACTGGGTATGTTCCTAAAATGAGATATGGTGTTTTCAGGCAAGTGGGTTGGTGGATAAAATGGATTGTTATTATTGATTTCATATGAAAAGAATAGTGAGCAATGTGATTGAAAGAGTGGAGGATGTTTTTTTTCATGTAAACATCCAACACATTTGGTTTGATCCTCCTTAATAGAAGAGATTGCAGCCCATGGGCAACAGAAGCAGCTAACACCTGCTAAAGGCAAATAGAGTGGAGGTGTCACTGTTTTTATTCAGACTGAAAGAAAGAATTGAAGTCAGTCCTTAGCAGTGATCTGGTAGGGGAAGAGACTAGGAGGTCCACATAAAAATGAAACATAAACTGAAATTGTGTTTGCAGCTTAGACCTACATAGCATGGGGAAGAGGGAAGGGTATCATGTACAGTGGGAAAAAAACAATGTACCTTCAAATCCTCCACTCAGACTGACTCTGCCTAAAATCTAGTTTTAAGGTGGAAATGTCTCAAAGCATTTTCCATCACCTTTTGGCTGGGAAGGTGGGGAGGGGACAGGGAAAGCGGTGGTGCAAGCCACACAAGGAAATGCCTATTGTGGTTTAAACAAAGTTAACCTAGAGTGGGTAGGAGCAACCAACAGTGAAGGCATGTGTTCAAAGGCAATGATTCATTTGGTAGGTTGATCAACTGATACAACCTTTCTTAATGTCAACTTTCCAATCATTTTCTTACAGAAAGTCCCTTTAGAGAAGATGACTTGAAAACTCAGATCCTGCAGAGCAGAAAAATCTTGAGCCTGGCCCTGCTGACAAAGGTGTTTGTTTATTTGAATCAAGGGGAAAAAAGCAATAAAGCTACTGCCCTTAAATTTCTCCTGTACCACACTTGGGGGGAAAAAGTGAAATGGGGTAGTGGGCAAAAAATTAGTAGACAAAGTTGTAAAGTAATGCAAGGTGAGTGTCAGAAGATAATGAAGTTGTGAGGGACAGGAAACAAAAATATTAACCATTTGTTGTAATCCTGTTTTGGAAGGGCCCGATACTGTTGCTTTGCAGGGGATTTACATCATTTAGCTGAAAATGAATCAGCTTGCCTGTTAGCTTATTTAAGCAATTACTATTTTTTAAATAATGTGCATGCATTCAGGTAGTTGTGTTAAGCACATTTAAACATGCAAGAAAAAAAATTAACAGCTAATTTAGGGCTCTTAGTCAAGTCCCAAAATAGCACCCATTCAAGTCCTTGAAAATTAAGCCCCCAAAATGAATCTGCCATTAGACAAGGTCGCTTGTCATTTCTTTTATGTCTGTGTGCTGCCAAGTGAGTGACTGGAAGACACACATTCTGTTACTCTGAAGATTATTTTGATACCAACATGAATCTTCACAGAAGAGGCATTTTTATAAGGCTTTATATTAGCATTTCTCCCAAGTGCTGATTACTAAAAGTGGTATGCAAATTATTTATCACATTATAGCTAATTTTCATGTAAAGTAATTTGCTGTAGCTCCACTGTTTGCAAGGGCATACAAAGTATCTGAAAATAATCAAGAGGAAAAGTCCAGCTCAAAATAATCACCATAATTAAATTGCCCCCTGGTATTTGTACATTACATCTCACTGGAAAGGAAGCCCATCAAAAATGGGAAAATATTACAAACATATTGCCTTTAAAAAGGTTTTAGACCAGTCATGCAGCAGCATCAATGCAACCTGGCATGCAGGACCATGTCATCCAGTCTGTGGGTCCCCCACCATGGGTTTGGAAATTTAACAATGGGGAACAGTAGCAACATTAATTGTTGCGGTCTCCAGAGCCGTGGCAATTAACAGTGCCAACACTTCTTCACCACCAATTTCCGGGCCTGTGGGGAGGCCCATGGGCTCAATGATACAGCCCCTTAGGCTGGATTTAGCCTGTAGGCTGAATTATTTTTTAGAGAATTATTAATGCAAGAGAGATTCAGATTTTATCAACTGAATTCTAGTAAAGGCCTACTCAATGACTTCAAGTGTACTGAAATCAATAGAACGACTCCCACTGACTTCAATGGTCTATGCATCAGACTGGCAAATCGGAGGAACAGAGTGATGGGGTAGCTGTGATGATGTAATAAACATGCAAGAGGCAAGGATTTTTATACCTAATAACTTTTACTGGACTAGCTACACAGTTGGCATAGATTTAGACAATTTTTCAGAAACTACACAACCTTCCGCAGACTCCTGAGAAAGGGTAAACAGTAGGAACATATTTTAAGGAATATTTTTCTCCCATGAAAACTTATGCAGAATTTTTAGCTTTTTTTCTGTTATCAAGATCATTTACACTCTGCTGTTGTACTTCCCTGACCCAAGACTACAAGCAATCACCTTAAACTTTAAACTGCAGTTAGGCCACAGTTGGAGTACTGCGTCCAGTTCTGGGCACCGCACTTCAGGAGGGATGTGGACAGCATGGAGAGGGTCCAGAGGAGGGCCACCCGCATGATCGGGGGCAGCAGGGCCGGCCCTACGAGGAGAGGCTGAGGGACCTGAACCTGTTCAGCCTCCACAAGAGAAGGCTGAGGGGGGAATCTAGTGGCCATTTACAGTTTAGTCAGGGGGGACCAGCAGGCAATGGGAGAGTCCTTGTTCCCCTGAGCACTACCAGGAGTGACTAGAAATAATGGTCACAAGCAGGCAGAGGGTAGATTCAGATTAGACATCAGGAGGTGCTACTTCACTGTCAGGGAGACTAGGATCTGGAACCAACTTCCAAAAGAAGTGGTGCTGGCTCCTACCCTGGGGGTCTTTAAAAGGAGGCTGGATAAACACCTGGCTGCGGTCGTTTGACCCCAGTACTCTTTCCTGCCATGGCAGGGGGTCGGACTTGATGATCTGCTCAGGTCCCTTCCGACCCTACCTACTATGAAACTGAAACTACAGGAAGACAGGAGAGTTCTTTTTAACAGAAGGCAGTGACCTGATTTTTAATACTATAGGCCACCTAGAGCTTATGGTGAGTATGCCTGACTAGTACTTCTAAGTTATCTCAGTCTTTAGCTCTCTAAGCAGTTCTAATATACTTGGTATTAAATTCCACTCCTAAATATCAGTCCAATGTACAAATATGACTACTTGCAGGAAGAAAGCAAACTATGCATGGTAACAAAAAAATGGCAGAGCTATTACTTTTACCATTAAAAGTGAAGTGGACCATTGCATCATTCTCCTATGTACTGAACAAAAAGAACCCTGAAAGAACAGAACTTGGATTCATACCCTTTCAAACTGAGCATCTCAAGATTTGTCAGGCTTCCTAAATATTTCTGGAGGGAGTTCTGCCAATGCCACCCCACCGGCTCTGTCATAAGCCCTGCTGAGGACCCACACAGGGGAGCAAGCAAGAAGAACAAGGAGCCTGCTTCTTCTCCTCTGTGGTTCTACTCATACAAGCAGACAAGCTGTTGCTTGGCTTCTGTTCCTTCATAAATACAGGTGGGTAGACAAGAAGTAGAAAAATGGGCACAGCTCTAGATTTAACATGCTATACCCACTAGCATACCTAAGAATCAGCATGGAGGGTGATGCAAGCTGCTCCAACAAAAAGGCTAGTGCAGTTTTATTTCCTTCCTTGCAGCAAAGGAGAAGTTACACTAACTTACTCCCAATATGATTTCTTCTGCTGATGCTCACTGGCATGAGGTAATTTTGCTATGGGGCCCTTCAGGCTTTTCCTTTTGTTTGAAGAGGTGGTATATCCTGGAACACTGATCAATAACTATACTGGTAAATTCTGAAAATAGCAATAATCAGTTCTGCAAGGTTCACCTGGGAAGATCTGATAGCCAGTTGCTTTAAATCAACCTTGAATCATCTCCCCATGCAGAGCTCAATGAGCATACTAACCTGTACTCATCCATTTCCTAACCCTCACCTTTTCAGCAACAGCTGTATTGACCAGGCTTTTTTTTAGCTCTCAGTTCCATATATAGTAACTCCTTGAGGATGGAGGGGCCTGATCCTGTGCAAGGTTGGACATTGATGGTAATTGCTTTCAAGTGAACCTGGAGCTGAAAGTGCTCAACATCTCATGGGATGGGCTCAGCACTGCTGAAGGCTAGGCTGTGAATGATCAAAGCAGTTCAGTTGCTCAGACAAGTTGACTAATTCAGCACCTGGTTTATCATTATGGGCAAGTGTTTTGCAGCACTTGCAAGACATGACCTGATAAAAAGGTCATGATTATTAACAATTACATCCTCTTTCTTTAGGGCCCCTCCCTTACACTGCAGAAGTCTTCCAACAGGTGTGCTCACACAGGGCAAGGTCGTGACCTATACTACATAGTCACATGATGCAATGAGGCATGAGGCACCTTCCTCATTCCTCTGTGATGAGTGGGAGAGCACAAGGTTCTGCAAAGCTGTCACCCTTGTATCATGCAGGCAGGCCAAATACAAAATGGCAGGGGAAGAGAGTCAGGCAATCAAGTAAAGAGAGTCAGTCAATCAAGTTAGCACTCCCCACACTTCTCAGCACCCTCGTCTTTGCAGCTGAGTTGGACTAGAAAAAAAAGGGGCTTGTGTTAAGCCAGTACATCCCTTGACCCCCTTCAGTTTATTCTCTCGCTAGTACTTGGAGTGAGAGGGGAACCAGAAACCAAGTTGTGATTCTGTTCTTGGGCAGCACACCTAATTATTGCTATTTTCAGGGCCCATGATAAAAAGAGACACTGGCTAACCCAGGCTGACGTAGGACTGAGCATGGATGAAGGTGGCTCTATTTCATTCTAAATAAATAAAATTGGCAATTAGAGTGGAAGACAACAACCTTCATGCAGTCTTCTTCCTGAAGTGCTTCAGTGAAACCAATGCCAGGAATATGGCAATGGCATGTCAATCTCTTAGTGCAAAAAAAAAAAAAAAAAAGGAGCAATTCTAGTAATGATTACAAGCAGAACACCCCGTAATATGTACAAGACAAGCTTCTGAACCATGTAATAGGCTGTACTGATGAGGAGAGTGCAAGGTCAAAGGGACATGATAAGTACAACTCCAACTGTGACTAATTCCAACATTCTCATCTTGCTGAGCGTGCAGCTATCACACTCTTCCCACTCCCATTCTTACTTTTGTTTTTGTCAAAAACATCATACCATCTTTAATTATGTCTGTTTTAAGTCTCATAGGAAAGTTGACACTTGTAAGATCAGACTGGCCTCTAATGCTTTATTCCAGGGGCTCTCAACCCCTGGGCCACAAGCCAGATGTAGCCCAAGGCCCATGCAGCCTGTGGGGTGCTCCACAGGTCTGAAAATTTGGTGGCGGGGGAGGAGTGCCAGTGTTAATAACCACTCCCCTAATGCCAAATTTCTGTACCCATGGGAAACTCTACAGGCCAGATAACGTGGCCTTGCTTGTTAGATAGGGTGCACGGGCTGGGGCAGAACAGGGCTAATCCAAGTGTGTGAGCCTGGGATGGCGTGGGGCACAATCTAGGTACATGGGACCTAACCCTGTGCACCATCCCCAGGTGGGATCCAGTCCATGGACTGGCCCCATGCCGTTCACCCAGCCCATGGGGCCACGAGGTTGAGCAGCATGGCTCTATTAGAACAATGCTGATTCAGAGGGTGAAAAAAACAGTCACCAGCTGAATCACCACCAAGGGTACTTGCAGCACCACAGTTCGTTGGGTAATGGTCATTTCCAACCTGGTTTATATAGAGCAAAATCATAAGTTGACATAGTACATATAAACTTTCAAAATGGATCAGACATGTAGTCCAGGTAGTCTAATATTCCCTGACAAGTGACAATACTAGCTGCATCAGAGGAAGCTCTTAAAAGCTTTTTAGCAAGCAATTTATAGAATAAGCTTCATATACAAATAATGTCATCCTAATCTTTTCAGTTAGGGGTCAGTTTATGCCATGAAGCATGAGGCTTTATATACCTAATTTGTTATCCTTTGCAGTACAATAGACCCCCAATTTACGCAATTCTGACCTACACGTGTCTCGCATTTACGCGATCCTTTTATTAGGGTCCGGACTAAAAAATGCCCCTCGTGATGTGCGTCATTCGTGTATATACACGAATGCTTGTGAGATTTGCACATATATGCGAATGTCTCACAAGATTTGCAGGAGGAATCAAGTGGAGCTGTGCCACCATTGTGGTAGTGGCATCTCAAGATGCATAGGTGAGACGCTAGACGCGCCTCCTAAAAGCGATTCCGCTGAGAAAAGGGGAAAAAAAGCTATGACTAAGGTATGTCTGGGGTACACTACCCCTCACTATTCTATTATTTCCTATGCGGAAAGTTGTTCCAATTTAAGTGAATTCGACTTACACGAAATTCCTCCGGAACACAATACTTGCGTACATCGGAGTTCTACTGTATAACAACGGACTTTCTTCTTATACATGTAAGCTCTTGGGGTGAAATCCCAGCCCAACCCACGGAGTTCACTCTTAGTGTCAGTGATCTCTGTTGGCAATTATTCTACAAGTTAGTTCTTTTTATCAGTTTTGACACCTTCATTTTCAATGAATGTGCCTTTGTTCTTATGTTTTAATAGATTTCAAAATAGTAGCTCCAGCTAATACATATTAGCTGGAGCCACTATTTTTAATCTCTCTATATATAGAGATTAAAAGTAGTGTGTGTGTGTGTAAAATATTAATATGATTATATATAATGTATAATGTAATATATATAATATTAATATAATATAGTAAATATATTGTCTATTGGGACCTACCAAAATTGTGATTTTGCGAACTCTGCAAAGTCTGTGGAAAAAAAAGAAGAAATTTACTAAAAATAAAATGCTGGCTCCCCACAGGGTGCCAGCACTCTTCACAACACTGGCCCACGGCACTGCAGCCCAGCTGTGGGGAAAGGGAGCAGCCTGCCCAAAGGGCAGCCCAGGATGGTTGCCACACCCACTCTTCTCTGCTGACTGCCTGAGAGAGCTGCCTGTCATGTGACCCTGCCCCTTGCCACCAATCAGCAGTGAGGGGCAGGGTCGCATGATGGACAGCCCTCACAGCCAATCAGTGGCAAGGGGTAGGGCTACTATGGCCCAATCAGAGGCATGGGGAGGCCCTGCTGCAGTCAGCCTGTGTATATGGTAGCTAGACCCATAATCTCCCTGCAAAATCTCCTCAATTTACACAGACCCCTAAATATGTATACATAATATAATACAATTAAAGTTTTCCAAACGTTGTTCAATAATTATAAATAAGGTATAAAATATGGTATAAAACTCAAAGAGTACTACACAGGTACTACATGGTTTCGTAGTATTTCACTCATCTCATCAGTACCCAACATGTTGTAGGTGATAAATGGTCAATACAGCAATATAGCAATTTCAAAACATGGCAAGGTACCAACATGAAATTCAGGAGAATAGGCTCATTATTTTAAAGAACAGAGAGACACTTAAATTATTCAACTGGGAAGAGAATGCTGCACAACTCTTGAGGAGGAGGGAAAAACCGGCCAAAAGCTGATAAATAGTCAATTGCTGCATGTGCATATATATACTCAGTACCTAAAAAGGTGAGCTACTATAATTACCTTACCACACAGTACAACATCATTAAAATTAACCTACTCAGCTCAGCAGAAACAGTCTGTTTTCATGACAAATATCTGAGTAAAAGACAATGACTACAGGTAGACAGAAACAAATATATAAACCTAGTTATGGTAAACAAAAGCCTCTCAGAAGTTAAACAGTATCACACGTACAGAAAATCTTACGAACAAGTATTTTAAAGACATGCAATTTTTTTACAACATTGCCCTCTACTGAAATTCAATACAAAATGCTCTAGGCCACTTACCACTGTTGGAGCGTTCACTACAGAGAGATTGTATCCATAAAGAAAGGAAGATCCAAAAGCTCCAGCTAAAGCAGCCACAATAAGACTCCCAGACCAGTCCTAAAAAAGAAAATGTAGACATTGTCAATTTACTTTCTCAACTGAGCTTGAATTATTATAGGTACTTGCAGGTGATCAAATAAATGTTCAGGCCAGAAGGTAGTATCTTAAAAACATGCCTTTCTTGGAATTCAGCAGAAATGAAGGTTGAAGTCATACATATTTGAATTAGGCTAAATCAAATTAATGATTCAAAGAAGGCAACACACTTGCTATGACACTACTGAGAGCAGAGGTTAAACATTCAAAAAAATTTGAATGGTATTTCACTGAAACTTCAACCCCTCAGGTGATGAATACAGGGGTGGAAATTGGCAGCTCCCTACCCAGAGAACCTAACCCAGATCCAGGAGATAAACCTATCCACAGATGCAGCAGACAATGCCTATACTTTCACCTCCTACATACCTTCCTTTAGTCTTGCAGACTTTCCCTCTGGCAACATATAAATGGCAGTAATTTGGGATGTTATTAAGTACTCTGTTAATGTAACACACACACCAGGTAGCAGGCTTCTACAGAAATATGGACCATAAATCAAAGACAATCTCAGCAGAAATCTACAGCTAATTACGCTTATGGCAGACCCTAGGATTTGATGTTGGCACTTGATGTTACAGGGATTTGAACCACTGGAGGTGGTTCAAGCGCCTACATTGAACACCTTCAAGAGCAAACTGGATGCTTATCTTGCTGGGATCCTATGAACCCAGCTGACTTCCTGCCCCTGGGGCAGGGGGCTGGACTCGATGATCTGCCGAGGTCCCTTCCAGCCCTAATGTCTATGAAATCTATGAAATATATGAATAGAATTGTCTTAGCTGAAAGGCTGAAAGACTGAATTCTCAGACACCAAAAACATTTTGTGATGTTCCATATTTGCAATCCCCAAAATACTGATGTGATGTTGTTGGTGTCATCCGGAAATCCTGTGCAGTACTGTAAGGTTTTGTGGATTTTCTTTTTAACTTCATAAATTTTCAGTTCAAGCCTCTTTTAATCCGGAGCTTAGTTCCAAAGTGTATAAAAACAATTCCTTCCATCTTCAGGACTTCTAGGGATTATACCATTAATTATTCAAAATAATTATCCCAGATTATCCCAGGTAATTGCAGTCACAATCCAGCTAGTACTGTAAGAGTCCCTAGGAATAGAGCACTTCCAGCTCCATAATTTCTAGTGAAGACTAGATTTTAAAGACACAAGTACAGTTCTCTGCTCATTGATACTTACATCACCTGCCTCCAGCAGGACAGTTTTGTTTTTCTCCTCTGTGTCCAGGGGAGGCTTCAGAGGGAGTGCAGCAGCACGGCGGCACCCCGCCCCCACCCCTCCTGCCTTCCAGACTGGACTGCTCCATGGGAGGCCCTGGGACTTTCAAGTCCCCAAAGGAGGTAAGAATCCTCCTCACTTTCCCTCCATGCTCAAAGGCACATCCTCTCCCCCCTTTCCCATTCCATCCCATTCCTGTCACTGCTGTTTTCCCCACTGTCCTGGTGGCAGGGTAAGCTTCAAACCCTCTCCTGCCCACTCCAGCCAACCTTTGTGATGCTGCCCTCAGCTAGGGACAGCGGTGGCAGCAGCAATAAGCAGGGGGTCTATGGGAGCAGGTGTGGGGAAAAGGAAACCCACCCCCTCCCTGCCCATCACTGCTGCCATTGTCCCCAGCTGAGCCCAGCCTCCACATACCCTGGCTGGAGTAGGCAGAAGTAGCTTTAAAGCTTTCCCCACCCATGGGACAGTGGGAAAAGTAACACTGGCAAGCAGGAGGAGGGAGGGAAGTGCAGGGGTCACACCTTTGAGCATGGAGGGGAATTTAAAAGTCTCCAGAGGCTCCTGCAGTGTGGTCTGCCTACATTGGTGGGGGCGAGGAGGCTGGGAGCAAGAGGTGCAGGCATCCCTGCAACATGGGTAGCTGCTCCTGCAGCCCCCCTTTGCCAAATCCTGGATCTGCCCTGTCCATACCAATAACTGTTAGTTTTCATCCCATTTTATATTTCTCTTCAAACCTCACCAGCTGTGTTCCCTTGTCTAATACTTTGTTTCAAAATGTCCATATTTACTGCAGAGTAGAGAGTAAGACCACCCAGCTGTGGCAGTTTGTCACTTAGCCTTGTATTCCAGCACATAAGCCACATCTAAAGACACATTCATCTTACTGTTTCCAAAATTCACAACTCTCTTCCTTTCAGACAGAAGCTACAGAGAGCTCAGCCATTTCACTCAGTTTTTTACTCAGTTTTAAAAAAAAGGTCTCCTTTTTGTGGGTGCTGCTAGATTTGAGATTTAAATGTTGGTCCCAATTCCTCGGGATTTCTTTTGTCCCCTTTCTATGACAATGGAGGAGGAAAGGGAATGAAACAATGCTCAGCTTAGAATAAAACAAACAAGTGAGCGGTACCATCCACAATTCAGTACTCCAAAAAATTCCTTAAAGAAATATACAGCCTGGTAGCTGACTTGGTGGAAGTCACTGGGGACCCCATAAATTTGTCTTTACTAGTTGTGATCATTGAGAGCCAATGGCTCTGAGATGTCCTTTTGAAAATGGGGATTTTAGGAACTGTTGAAAGTTTTATCCTGTATCTGGAATTCTTGAATTAGTCCCTAGCAGGTAAGTCCCCGTATGATTTCTTCTATGAACAATCTCATGGCTTCCATTCTCCTCACAGGAGCAAATCCCCTTTAAATCTACTTTCGGTGGTTGCTCGGAACGTATAGCTTCCTTCCTAGAAGGGGTGAGTGGATCCACATACTATCACTGCAGTCTACTGCAAATGACAAGCCGCATGGCTTCAGAGTAAAGTAAAGGCATGATTCTAGCAGATGCTTATATACCTTTGTTACCTATGTCAGCAGATGACATGAGGCAGTATGAGCTTTAGCACATGCTATCAACCAGAGCATAGGCCTTCTGGATGCTTATTCTAATTGCTAGCAATTGTTACCACATATTCAACGCTACAATTACCTGTACTAGATAGATTAAGATAGTACATTACACTTGCACTTTATTTTGCTATGTAGGCATGATCTAAAGAGGCTGTGAAGTATTCCTTTCCCTTTGCATTGTCACTGGGAGCTTGCTTGGGTTTATTGACAAGTTGCAGGATATTCATGGGTCAGAGCAGAGGCTGCTGTATGAATGTAGTGTGCGCAGGGGTCAATCCTGTCCTGTATTTGAAGCCCTTGGGAGCTCACAAGCATGTAGTGAGCTGAAGAGCTTGGATGTTTAAATTTCTGCATGCTGTGGTAAATTTTGTAAGAACTGCACAGCTCGTTAATCATGGTATTCGCATCCAAGCCAGAGAACTCTGAAAATACCTTGTGTGAGAAATCACGCTGAGCTCAGTCCATTATGCTGTATTATGATCAGCTAATTGTCTAGATGGAAGCAACCAAACATAAAAACATTGCATCATTCAGTTTTGCTAGTGACTAGTGGCAACATTGAAAATGTGGCAAATTTAGGTCCTTTACTAATGACATCTTGCATCAAAGTCCTTTAGACTTTCAGTTATTCTTTCCCCTCAAGTGATCCTGATCTGAGATTTCCTTCAGAAAGCCTCAGTTTGCAGCCTGTTGAAGGTGAACAGCACTGGCACACCACGGTCACGGACAGGCCCTCCACGCGTTCTGAAACTAGAGCGATTCAGCTCTGCAGCCCTAACAAACAAGATACTTATGTCTATGGGGTTAAAATGTGAGCGGAAAACAGGTGACATCAGTTTCAGAACTGCTGCCAAACAAGAATACGGAGCCGCAACCTCATCTCACCCTTACTGCAACAGCCCTTTTGATCATACTTAAAGATCAATTTGAGAGCCAGGAAACGTCACCTGGAGCAGGATTACACCCGACCAGACAGAACTGAAACCTGCTAGCACAAGAGCTCTTAAGTGTTTTGAATATTTAAATTGCAGCTTTCACTTCTGTTGTGACCTCTCCTCTCTTGGTATTTTAAAATGTTTGTTCAAATTTAAGGAACGCAAGAGACAAATGAAAGCAGACTTAGATAAGGACTTTCACCCAAATGCTTTGAAAAAATATATGTGAACTCTCTAAAGTGATTCAAGAGCTTTAAAAGCTCTTTCAAGCCTTTCACACATTAACGGTTGCTGTGCTGTAGCATATACTATGTACAGTACAGTTTTCTTCTACAGTGTACTGCTGAAACCAGTGAGAGGTAGGCGTGTCTATCATGCAGCAAAAAGTTCCTCTTTCAGTAAAGTTACAGTCAGTTCAAAACAAAGATCTCCGAATACTCCAGAGGTGGACGGTCTAAAAGCAAGTAACCAGATGTCCTTCCTCATCATCACAAGTCTCAGAGCGTGGTCCCAAGTCTGTACCATCCCTATATCCTTCAGCAATGATTTTCCTCCTAGCGTGTCTTATTTTCACAACTTAACAGATTTATCCGTGACCTAATACAACCCTTGAATTAAGACTTTTGTTTTGAAAAGGCAACACTTGGAGCTTTGTTCTCTAAAGCTGGACTAAAACTTCTGGTTCTTCACAATTGCAGCCCCATTCTCTGAGGAAGAGAAAGCCGGCAACTATTCATGAGTGCTGTTTCGTCATTACCTGCGAGACTTAAGTCAGAAACTGCCCAGCTTGTTTAACAACAATGTTTATGCCAACCTGAGTTACATAAAAAAGGGTCTAAACTAATCTTGTACTGGGCACACAGCCCCCCAGGAAAAACAAAAGGAGCAGGGCTTTTCAGGCCAGACATCCCAAGACCGAGACACTCCAAATGAGAGTCGCTTGGGAAAGCCTTGACTCCAGGGCGGCTCATCAGTCACCAGACTAATTTGCTCTTCAGGAACTTCACAGACAGGGAAAGCCCAGCCCCCTCTCTCTGCTCTTCTCTCCTTGCTCTCCCCAGCGTATTGCTGATACAGGAGCACTTGGACAGACATGCTGAAGCAGCAGGATTTTTTCTTTCTCCTCACCCTGCTCTTGGAAAAAGCCCCTCCTGTCCCCTCGTCCCGCGTGCAGTCGCGGAGCCGGCAGCGCTCGGCCTGCCCCGGGTGGATCTCGGCGGCTCTCCCACGTGGCCCTCTGGGTCGCGCACCTCGTGGTCGTCCGGCAACAGGCGTATTTTTAACTCGGCCATCTCGAGCTGTCTGTCAAGCTGCCTCTCCCCACCGGGCTGGGGACGGGCTTTCCCCTGGGAGCAGGCGAAGGAAGGGCGAGGGCTGCCCGTGGCCTGGAGCCGCTCCGCTTCCCCGGGGCGCGAGGAAAACAGAGCCCTTCCCTCCCCTGCACGACACATTGCCGCCCAGGGGCCGCGCTGCCGCGAAGCGCCCCCGGCCTCAGGCACCCCCGCTGCCTCCTGGCGAAACTCACGTTTCTCTCCCTCTTGCTGTTAGTCTCCAGCAGGGCCTCCAAGTTGGCCATGTTAGGAGGAGTTTGGGTGGTGCCGTGCCCCCCGGGCGGCGGGCGCTCGACCGCCCGCC
>NW_005841867.1:3641379-3641787 GCF_000455745.1 Alligator sinensis | reverse complement strand
CCCGCAGAGCCGCGAGCGCTGGTGCCGGCCGGCTTCTGGCTTCTTGGCCAGCCCTTGCAAGGTGCCAGCAGGTCCCCTGCCTGGTTCAGGGCAGTGTCTTCCAACCTTTTCCAGACCAAGGCACACTTACGTGAATAATAATTTTGTATATAATAATTAATAATCATCATCATAATTTTTGCCCGTCACACCTGTTACGGCATCCCCCATCCTCATACCTATTGTCACTCATTACCATTGGCGACGTGTGGGGGGTGCATGACACTGCCAGTGGCACTTGCGGGCGGTCGCTGCTCGCCATCCCCCTCCCACCCCAACCACTGTCTGCAGGCAGTCCCCAGTTGCCACTGGCCGTTGCTGCTGCTGGCCACCCCCCCCCCCCCCCCACCCGACCGCCAACTCAGTGAC
>NW_005841867.1:3632652-3641355 GCF_000455745.1 Alligator sinensis | reverse complement strand
GCCTGCAGGAGCTCGCTGCTTGCTGCTGCCACACTCCCACCCCCGACAGCGGTGCCACAGCCACCTGCAGGAGCTCACCATGCCCCCCCGTCTCCAGGGGCACGTGGGGTTCATGCTTATTGCCATGGCAAAATTCTGTGGCATGCCTATTCATTTCCGACAGCACACTTTTGTGCCATGGCACATCGGTTGGGAAACACTGGTTTAGAGCACTTATATCTTGTGAAGCCTTCTTCTACTTGCCTGGCTTTCCCTTTGTAGCATCTGCCTCCTTAAAGGGTGGGCAAATGGATGCAGCCTCCTGCAGGTCTCTGCTCCAGTCAGGGAGCTGCAGATTTTAGCTGGCCTGGCCTGGCCCATGACCTCTTTCAGCGTCTGGGAATCTAGGCCGTGGTGTTACCTGTCAGCTCTGTGTTCCTGAGGGAGCCCTGGCACCCAGCTTGCTGGACTTACAAAGGACTTTTTCTATTCCCCTCCACACAAACCTCATCTAATCAGAACTAAGCAGAAGAAAAGTTTAACAGGCATCTCGGACCGTACGTTCCCCGGGCCCAGCATGGGAGGCCTATTTAAACTTGATTGACTAAAACTCAGTTGCCGGGTTAGGGAACGCTGAGGCAAGAGACCGAGTCAGAGGGGCTTTGGGGAACATTTGAACAATGGTAAAGGGTTCATTGCAGCGTCCAGCCCATTGGAGCCTGACCACAAATGCTGTCATACTTTTCCCAGGATGACCGGTGGAAGTCCTCCCCACAAAGTTTATGAACACTCCAAGTAATCCCCTTAAGTCTGTTAAAAGTAAGATCTAAAAGTCATGCTAAGCTGAGGCTTATTCACAACAGGTAAAATACAAAACACTGATGCTGACTTCACAGTGCAAGCATAGCTAGGCCATCTGAGAAAAAACAATGTGGTATCCCTTCCAGTACATAATATGAAGCAAACCCCACAGTTTTGTTTTGTTTTTTTGTTTTAAAATGCATTCCCTCCCCTTCCCCAAGTATTTCTGACTTTTCCTCTCCAGAGAAAAAACAATGTGGTATCCCTTCCAGTACATAATATGAAGCAAACCCCACAGTTTTGTTTTGTTTTTTTGTTTTAAAATGCATTCCCTCCCCTTCCCCAAGTATTTCTGACTTTTCCTCTCCATCTCTATTCCCTATAGATAATTATAAGTAAGCTAAGATGTAGTTTCATAGTAGCTAGAGTCAGGAGGGACCTGAACAGATCATCTAGCCTCCCCCCCTGCCACAGGCAGGAATGAATGCTGGCTTCACAAGACCCCAGACAGGTGATCGTCCAACCTCCTCTTGAATTTGATCAAGGTAGGGGTGAGGACCACTTCCCTGGGAAGTTGGTTTCAGATTTTGACCACCCTAACTGTAAAATATTGCCTTCACCTGTTTGCTGTTGATCTCCCCTGATGAGTTGGTAGGCAAACTCATCAGGGGAGATCAACAGCAAATTGATCTCCTACTCATAGGATAAGCTTTAACATTTTATTTTAGGTAGTAAGTTTTATTTTTCTCTCCCCTCTTTGCAAATAAGTGCTCTGCTACTTTGATATAGATATCACTGTTTTATAAGTGATAATTATTATGTTTGTATTAAGTTTTTACTGCTTTTATATTGTGTGATTACTGTTTTAGGCCTACATATGTAAGTTAGCATAAGTCATGTCAAGTTTCCACCTTGTAATGTCAAGCCTCCATCTTTTGTCCCCTGATGTTGTAACCTGACTCATACCTACCCCTCCTATATAAATTGGTTCCTGGATGAATGGGGATGAATGCAGGTGCTTGAGAGACAATGGCAGTAGGTCTAAAAATAGCTCCCTCTGAATGCCTGAACCATCAACACCAATACCTGGACCAACGACCCAGCCCTTGGAACCACCCTCCGCATTCAAAAAACAAAAGATGAAGCAACCCACCATTGTGCCAAGGCTGCACATGCTCAGTAAAAGCACCTGAAGCCCTCTGGAACAGGACTGACCTTGCCTGGACATGCCTTCCCCATAGGAGATCAGAGGTAGTCTGCCCCATAAAAAGGGGTAGTGAAGACTGACTCCTTGGGATGCCCTCTCCATCTGGACCAGCACCATGCCCCCACCACATATCCACCCAGAGGCCCTGCCAGTGACCCTCCTCTGGACAACATCTGCTGGACAAAGACTCTTTTCCAGCCTGGATAGGTAGCTATCCCCCCCGCCCCCCAACTTTGTTTCTCTTCCCTACCTGGACTCCAACCCTTCCACTGAGTCTCTTTCTCCTGCTGCCATTGTGAGTGTGTGCGTGCGTACGTACGCGTGTGTGTGTACAAATAACTTTGTGGGGCTGTGTGGTGTGTTGTCTGTGTAATAGACCTGTTATTTTGAAACCCTGAGTTGGGTTTTTGTCTGTTTCCTGACTGTTTCCTTCTTGCCACCACTTATCTGCCCCCCCTCAATATCTCAGCTGTCTGCCTCAGATTCTAGCCCCAATCTCTCAGCTGTCTGCCTCAGTTTCCAGCCCCAAGCTCCCAGGCTTCTGCCTCTCTCTCTTTCCTGGCTGCCTCCTCCTTGCCACCAGGCTTTTTTCCTTGCACCAGTGACCTTGAGTAACCCTGGGGCCACTTGACTTTAAGTAACCCCAAGCCTCAGTTCCTCAGCCAGTTTCTCTCTAGTCTACCAGTTCTAATCCCAGTTCTGGCAACTTTTACTCCTTACACTTTCTCTCTCATCTTAACCTTCCCCCAGGTATCCCAAGTACCCCAAACACACACACATACCATACCATCCAAGTTAGGAACTCACCTGTGTGTATGTGTAGGTGACTGGTATGGGTGTGACCTGGTGAATATACACACATGTATATGTCATCGTGTGTGTGATATACGAATTAGTGATCCATGTATGTGTATGCAGTGTGTTGGATCCGTGTATGTGTATGGACTGATTGTTGTCTAATTTTTGGTGTGTAGTGTGTATGTGCTTGAATTGGTGATAGGTATGCATGTGCCTAGGCTGGTTTGGATGTGTATGTGCCTGAATTGTTTGTGTGTGTGTATGCACCGAATTGATTTGTGTTTGTATATGTGCAATTGTGTCACACCCTCCTGTCTAACAGCATAATATTGAGATCCTGAGAGCACAGGGTAACACTTCTATATTCATAATAATTTGAAGCTGGCTTCTAGGTGTCTGGTTACTCCTTAAAACTTTATGTTTTTCCTGGTTGTTAATCAGTTTCTTGAGATATTCCAAACCAGATAACCCCTTGTCACTGAAAAAGGTAATTCATTTAAATTGAAACTGTTTATAAAACAGGATTTTCCCTGTCAATTACGGCTTGGGACCCTCTTGATTTACATAATTAATAGAATGCTTTGAAGAGGCTGGACTAAGGGTATAAGAAAGCTGTAAAGCAGCAAACAGTGTGCTTCAAGAGGGAGAAATCTCTCTGACACCATCCACTGTTGTTCTCAAGCAGCAAATCGTCTCTTTGGAATGGTGAGATCCCAGCTCTCGCTCTCCGTCTCTGTCTATTTCTCCTTCTCTCTCTCTCTCTCTCTCTCTCTCTCTAGGCATAGCTTTCTGAACCTGAATGTTATAACTTAAGCTTGAGCTAGGTTTCCCTAAATACTCAACTGAGCCAAGGTAATATTGTAATTGTTTTTGTTTGTTTTTTCCTTACATGTCTATTACTACTAGTCTCATCATAAATTCCATATATTTAGCAATAAATAACATTTATAGTCAAATTGGTGGTTACCGGATGTATTTTTCCTTCTCTACTTCCCCTTCCCTGCTTGCTCTGCAGCAGCGCTTCTTTTACCTAAGCCAAAGATCCCTGTGAAGCCCAGAAATACTGTGGGATCCGCTCATCAAGAGGCTACCACTACTAGGACAGTAAAGGCAAAAGATTGGGATGTGCTGAGTTTGAGACACATAAGGGGATCAGCTTGTACAGGCTGATTGAACCAAGTTGACTCAGACATGCCCTAATGAACTGAATGTTGGCCCATGAGGGTGTCAGCTGGACACCCAGCCTGATTCAGAGGTATTCTGTTCACCTGTGTGCTTGTGTCTGACTGCATTTTATTGTTACCTTAATGAACTGATTGCTGGCATATGAGGGTGTCAACCTGTACATGCTGATCAACCCAGCCAGGTCAGGCATGTCACATTAATCTGTGTGGGTGTGTATGTATTTGACAGATTTGGTGGCTGGAGAAACCCAGCCTCATTGAAACTGAGTCCTGAAAGATAGCTCCATTCTGGGTGAGGACTTGCAGAAGGGAGAGATACAGCTCAGTATAGAAACACAGGTAACACAAGCAGCACATTGACAGAATTACAAAGACCCCAGAAACATACCCCTAATAAATGAGAGCACCCCAAAGTAACGGGCAAATCTGGTAATAGCGGGGTCCTCAGACCCAGCAGAAGCGCCTCATGCTCTAATCCATCTACATCAGCGGTTCTCAACCTGTTGGTTGCAAGAATATGTGAAAGGGGCATGAGCCAACTTCAAAAATGGATTCTCCTTTAAAAAAGAAAAACAGGGGAAACTGGGGGTTTTCCCCTGCAGGCTGGCAGAGGTCCAGGCTTCAAGGGGCTGCTTGGGGCACCCCCTGCCCTACACACCCACGCCCTGCCCCACACACTGGGGGGTTGGGGCTTGGGGGCAGCGAGTTGGGAGTGAGGGTCAGAATTGGCCATTCATGTTTACAGATGGGTCCTGGTACAAAAAAGGTTGAGAACCACTGCTCTACACCCACCTCTTGGCTAATCCTACTCCTGATTCTGTTCCCCAGGCTGTGCAGCTCCCAGCACAGCCAGGTGGAGAAAAAGAAATAAAAATAGTAGACTGAAACAAACATTTAAAAGTGTGTGTGTGCACACATATATACATGCATAGATATGTATCTACACACACACACACACACACACCCATATCCATGCAGGTCAAGAATGCCAAAACATTGAATCTCCTGCATCAATGCATCTCCTATGGATCTGGACTGCCCTGGCAAAATATTCAGCTGCTGCCTGACCGTGGGTCCTGACAATAATGATACATCACTTCTCCCTTATTAAGGGGTTAGAAGCAGGTTCACTCCTTGAACAGCCGCTAACAGCCAGGTCTATGCAGGTGATCAGCAGGCTTAGGTGAGGAATTAGAATCTGAATTTGGGGTGATAATACTTGTGCCTTTGTGTATGATTGGGTTTTTTTTTTCTCTGTGCAAATGAAGACTTTCCATGGCTGCTGAGGATATATTTTACTTCATATACTTCATAGACATTAGGGCTAGAAGGGACCTTGGAAGATCATCAAGTCCAGCCCCCTGCCCCAGGGGCAGGAAGTCAGCTGGGGTCAAAGGATCCCAGCAAGATAACCATCCAAATGTTTCTTAAAGGAGTCCAGAGTAGGTGCTTTCACCACCTCTGGAGGCAGTCTATTCCAGGCCTTGGGGGCTCGGACAGTAAAGAAGTTTTTCCTTATGTCCAGCCCAAAATGGTCTTGGAGGAGTTTGTGACCATTTTACCTTGTCATCCCTTGGGATGCTCTGGTGAACAGGCGTTCACACATCATTCTCTAGTTTTTATCGTCAGAACCTGAAATGATTTACAAGAAGTATGTTAAGCTACTGCACACCCAGTTACAGTGATTGCACTAACAAGTGAGCAATGGCACATGTAAGCGACTCATTGGTAGTCCTTTGTACGCATACTTCTAGTTGCAAGTTTTGGTTTTTTTTGAAGGCACATTCAGATCCCTTTTGCGGGGTAAGGGGGTATTAATATGAAATTATGACCTTCTCAGCAGGTATTTGCATATTACACGTCTATCCAAGCATAGTGGAACTGCCACTCCCAAGTATTCAGATTTGCGCAACGTTCACATTTGCTTGTCTTCACATTCCAATATGCAGCACCATCTTGAGTTAACAAGAGAATGGCTTTGGAGTGGCTAGCTTTCTCTGCTACTGTGTCAGGGTGTTTTTAAGCCTTCCTCAGGGGACTTGGGTTTTGGCTACAGCCGAGGCTGGGAATTTTGATAAGCGTGCCAGTACTCCTGCTGGGACCAAGGATCCCAGCTAGAGGGTCTTACCCCTCCTAGACCCCTGCCCCTAGCTAGAGGATCTTGCCCCTCTGCTCAGGGTCAGACAGATTACCATATTTAAGGTCAGGAAGGAATTTTGTCCCATAACAGATTAGTACTGACTATAGAAGGTTTTTGTCTTCCTCTGTAGCATGGGGGCATGGCCCTCTACCCCTGGGATCTCTTCAGGATGTATTGACAACATTTCATAAAAGCAGGACGTTGGCTGCTGAGTTTCCCCTGCTTTACCTGTATCAGGTTAGGGCAGGGGCAGGAAAATACGGCCCATGGGCTGAATCCAGCCCAGCAGGCACTTTCATTTGGCCCATGAGCACTCACCAGTGAATTGTAACCACACCCAGCCCTTCCACCCATGAGGGTGGGAGCGAGGCACCCACATATACACCCTCCCCCACCATACCCTATTGCACCTTGCTTCCACCCTCCTGGGCGGAAGGGCTGGCCCAACCAGCAGCAGCTTCCAGGCAGGGCTGCTGCTGCCACTATGCAGCTGCCCCAGGAGGACCTGCTTGGCTTCCCTGGCATTCCACTCACTCCAGGCAGCAGGTAGGGAAGCAGCGAGGTGGGAGCAGGGAGCATAGGGCTGGGGCTGGCGGCAGTACAGAGCTCGCACGCTTTGGGGAGTGAGAGTGTGAAGCTCGGCTGGACAGGGTGTGGCTGTGAGAGGGGGTGTGTGTGTAGGGACCCCCACACACTCCCCAACATGTCGTAGAGCCACTGCTGTGAGCAGCAGCAGCAGGCGGGGGGGGCTCACACAGCTTGTGCCCCGTGCAGATGCTGGCGGTGCGCAGCTCCGGCCAGTGCTGCACATAGGGGCGAGAAGCACAGCCTGTCCGTTCCTCTTCAATCGCAGAGGCTCTGCACGGTGTGCCTGCAGCTTCTGCGCCTGCTCAGCACCAGGGAAAGCCCTATGCACTGGATTGGGCTGCCTTCCCTGCCCCCTGCTGCACAGGTCCCAGGGCGCTGTGGGGAAGCAGAGCCAGGGCTCCTCTCCATTTGTAGCAGAGTCCTGGGACCCACACGGCAAGGGACAGGGAAGGCAGCTGGCTCCTGCGCATGGGGATTTTCCCGGTGCCACATGAGTGTGGGAGTTGCAGGTGCACTATGCAGAGCCCACATGATAGAGGCAGCTTGGGCAGGCTGCTTCCCCACATGCAGCACTGGCTGGAGCTGCACGCCACTGGATGCCAGAGCCTGCATGGGGCATGAACGCCCCAAACACCCCTGCCTGTTGCTGCTACCCACAGAAGGGGCTGCACAGCATGTGGGGGACACCTCCCACCCCCAACCACATCCCCTACACAAAATATAGAACAGTAAGACTTTATTTTTGAGTTATTATGCAATCTAGATATAGTATGCAAACACAAAACATGACAAATATTTTTTCTAAGAAAATTAAAGTATGTTATAGTAGGCGTTTGACTTTTAGTGTATGATTTGGTTTTTTTCTGGTTCCAAGCTGGCAACCCTCCCCTCCCAAAAGGAGTATTTCCCGGGGGCAAGGGTGGCAAAGGTCAAGGGTTAGAGGGTGGGACTTCTGGCCTCAATATGGTGATCTGGGATGGGGCAACTGGCAAAGGGCGGTGCTACCCATGTGGCCCTCGACAGCTCACCAAAACTCATTAAGCGGCCCTCCAGCGGAAATAATTCCCCACCCCTGGAGGGTGTTAGGTCAGTGTTGGGTTGATGGTAGTCTTATGCAGAGTTTGGATCAGGGGCAGGCAATTATTTTGGGTTGAGAGCTGCTTCCTGAGTTTTGGCAAGCCATCAAGGGCTGCATGACAGGCAGCCAGGGGCAGATAAATATTAATTTTCTAATTTTTTTAGGGGACCTGCGGGCTGGATAGAATGGCCTAGTAGGCTGCATTTTGCCCAACCCTGGTTTAGATTATAGAGTGTATAGGATGGTTTGGATAGGGATAATCCTGCCTCAGGCAGGGGCTGGACTAGATGACCTGTGGAGGTCTCTTCCAGACCTACTTCTCTATGATTCTATGTTTGATGCAGCGCAATAGATTGTCCCTAGTATATCCCTGCTGAGTGTAGTCCTCCTGACCATATGTTCTTATAAGGGTCACAGTATCACTTGCAACAGTTGTATATTGTGGGAATATAGGGCGTTTTTACATGTGCTCCAGGGCTGGTGGGGGGAGTGCTTTAGTTAGAGTGGCTCTTAGAGCCACTCTAAGGTTCCCATAGCATCTCGTATATCAGTGGCCCCAGGTTTCAAACTGGCAGCAGGGGTGCTTTAACTAAAGCTCACTGAACAAGCTGGGTCCTCCAGCGAGATGCTCTGGCTGCCAGAGCATCTCTATGGTTGGCCCCTCGCCCTGGTGCTGAACGTGTGGCCTGCCAGACAGGGGGTACACCCCCCCAACAGGGAATATGGCCCCCACACAGGAGCTATGGCCCCCCAACATGGGTTACAGCCCCCCAATGGGGGGTTCAACCCCCACACAAGGGCTATAGCCCCCAACAGGGGTTACAGCCCCCACACAGGGGTTACAGCCCCCCAAACAGGGGCCATATGGCCCCCACAGGGACTACCACCCCCCTGCAAGGCCCATATGCCCAACCCCAGCCCCCTGATT
>NW_005841867.1:3607976-3632546 GCF_000455745.1 Alligator sinensis | reverse complement strand
CCCATGGCTGGCCCCCCAACCCCAGGCACCATCACTTGAGGGGGCTGTCATGAAAAAAAAAGAAAAAAAAAGCCTCTGGAGCAGGGGTGGGGGGCTTTGGGGCCTCCTGGTAGAGCCCCCCCTGGGCAGCACAGGGCAGTGGGGGGCAGGAGGGCCTGAACTGGGGCTGCTGGGGCTGTCCCTCTACCCCTCATTGCACGGGCAGGACCCCAGTGATACAGGCGGTAGCTCCAACTGCCGGTAAGTGCTGGATTTTATTTTATTTTTTTTAACTATGGGGATGCTGGGGGGGAGGGATCGGGTGGCTCAGGGGGGCAGGCAGGGGAGCACTGGTCAGGGAAGTGATGTGGGGGCTGGGGGAGTGGGTGGGGCCAACAGGGGTCCTGGGGTCCTCCCCCCTGCTCCAGCCGCCCTGGCCCCTTACTTACAGCACTGGAGCCCTCGTGCTGAGCACACTGTCTGGCAGCCCGTATGTTTCAGCACCAGGGTGAGGGTCCAACCATAGAGACGCTCTGGCAGCCAGAGTGTCTCTGTGGATGACCCAGCCTCCAGTTGCTTCAGGGCATGGTCTGGGACTATGCCCTGCCCCGCTTTTTTAAACTTTGTTTTTTTTAGACCCCTGGATATCCAGGGGTCTAATTTTCTCCCTGTGCTGCAAGTTTGCAGCGCGGGGAACATTTTTTCATTCCCACACGTGCCTCTTGCCTCGCCTCAAAGGGGTTTAAGACAGAGCAAGAGGCATGTGCACGCTCATCTGGACGTGCCCATTGAGTGTTAAGTTGAACGTGAAACACCTCTTTGAACTTGGCCTAGAGTCTGAATGCAGAAGGAATTATGCTAAGGTAATGTCTACAAGATTTTACCCAAGTGCACTAACTGTCCTAACCAGCAAGAGATACATAACAGATTTCAATATATAGGGAACACTGATATAATAGCCACACTATAGCTGGATGTTTTTACAGTCCTACAGTCAAAACAGTCTTGATATACCCATGCTATTATTCTATAACAGATGGTGATTATTAGATATGTAATCAGCTGGGTTAAGCAAACAACAAAATCTTTTGAGTACAGCTGTTTGTTCACCTGAAACAACAGATCATGAATCTGGGAAGTGTCTATAGCTTATTTACCCTCATGCCATAGGCACCCTTTTCCCAAAAAACAGCCCTCCAAAATTAGGTTTTGTAGTCTTAAGTGGGAAAATTAGTTTATATGCCAGAATTGAAGCATATGAATTCTGTTATGGTTACTGAGACTATCCTTCTCTCCCAGCCAGAGAGAGAAGAGCAGAGTGCAGTTTTCAGTATTATAGTTTTGATCCTTCCACAGTCACTGCTAAATTAGCTGCCAAAAACTGCTGGCAAAACAGTAGGGTGTTTCTCTTGGTCTGAGCATCAACAGTCAGGATTCAGCCAGGACTCTAGAAAAATCTTCCACTTCCCCCATCTCTCTTCAGTGCCCTGTCCCCAAAACAAGGAATGTGTCTTATTTATGTGCACGTGGTATGTGAGAAAATATGGCAATACAGATATGAGTATATTTTGGAAAAGTTCCTAGTCACTACATTTATTACTGCTATTAGTATGTCAGCAGTGGAAACAGTACTGTTACAGAACTGTGAATTCCTGTCTTTTATAACGTACATGAAGTGTGTAGCATTTTGTGTCAATAAAATATTGTGAGAGTGAAATGAGCCATGATGGGCAGCTTGTGGGTGTGTTAGCTTCAAAACAGGCCAGGTAGTGTTTGGATTTGTTTGGTCTGATTTTATTTTATTGACTGATTGATTGATTTTTTGCTCTGCCACAAACCTCATTTATACCTCAGAAAAATCATTTTTTTATGTTTGAGTAGCAATTTACAGTGATCAGGTGTAACCAGTGATACAAGATTCAACCCAGTGAAGAATCCAGCCTCTGGAATTGCTTAATCCCTCCTGTCCCTCCTTTTTTGGGGGAGAGAGAAAAATAAATATGTGAGCAAGCACCCAGATACTTTTTGTCTGATCCATTTTATTCACAGGGCTTATGTTCTTTGTAAAAACACAACAAACAAGTCAACCAACCAATTGGCACTGCTTATAGCTCTCACACAACTCTCCAGGTCCCTGTTCAAGAAAAACTCAGTTTACTCTTTTCTTAAATGCCTGAAAGAAGAGAAGTGTTATGCAACACTTCTGGAAGTAAGAAATCCAGGCTAAGATAGGCCATATACTTCTTGTGAAGGACTCTCAGTTTTGATCTACCTGGAGCTCCATTTATAACCAATGGACCTCCAAGTGAGTGCCGTCATACATTTCAACTGGAGTAGCACCCTCCAGGAAATGGAGATTGCTTGTTGCAGTTTAATCACCAGTTAATTTGGCCAAAACCACATTCAGTCTGTTCAAGAGTCATTATCTATATAATAGGCTCCACTGTGCAGATGCACAGTAAAGATGGCCCCTGCTCCACAAGCTTACAATCTAAAGGGATGAAGCCAACAGGAGCTGAAGGGAAATATCATTACTTCTTCATTTACAGAAGAACCCAGAATCTGAATCTGCCAATACTTAAAGATTGGGATCTCATGGTTCTCAGTATCTCATGGCTATTTTCTGTGTCTTTACTCCCAAACTGATAGTGAATGTTTAATTTTGATAAAAGGTGGAAACTGGAAAAGGCATGACAGAGTGGGAGGTACAAACAAACAAAAGAAAAAAAACAACACACTCACCAATTTCTTTTTCACCACCTGGTTTTCTTTAATTTCACCATTTTTCTCTTTATTTTCCATCCTGTTATCTTCTTGCTAGTCTGTTAGTGATGGGGGAGGGGAGAAAAAGAACGGTTTTTAAATTACTGATCTTACATTCATAGATAGTAAAAGCTTTCATCTGAAGTCGTGTTTCACAAATTAAGAGCCAAATTCAGTAGGCATTTAAAAAAAAATCCATAATTAGTTCTACAGACTTAGGCTACTCATCTCAGTTCTGATTCAGTAAGGTGTTCATTAAGACAGCGATGAATTGCCCAATGTCAAAAGGGACTTAAGAACACATGCTTATTTTTACTATGCTAAAGTGCTTTCTTGAATCAGGACCTGTTTTGTTTAAAATGGTATGTTCTGATATGCTTATGTCACACCTAGCACAATGGGGATGTGGCCCATTTGGTGCTCATAGACATTAATTTTTATACAAATGAAGACTAGCTGGGTCAGGCCCTTCTATGAACGGCACTGTCTGCTCCCAGTATATTCCCCTAGTGTAGAATGCAGCAGTTTGCTCAGCATTGCATAGTAAAGTACCGTACATGAGGAGAGCACCATTTCTATTGAAACCATAGGAGGGAGGAAGTCAGGTAGATGGAATTACAGTACTAGTGTTCTCATGTGACTAAGACACAGAGGTTAATACCTCGTAGCTCAGGGGTGGGCAATTATTTTGGGCAGAGGGTTGCTTACTCAGTTTTGGCAAGCTATTGAGGGCCGCATGGGTAGCCCTGCCCCTTGACAGGTGCCCTGCCCCCTGGTCATCATCTTGGGACCAAAGTCCCAATGTCTTGGGACCAATGTCCCAGGGTCAGCACCGGTGGGGCCCAGAGCAGGGCGCAGGCTGGCAGGGGTCTGTGGAGTCGGGCTGGGCTGCACCAGCAGGGAGAGGGAGGAGCTGGACCAGCTCCATAGAGCCCCTGACAGCCAAGACCCTGTACCTCTGCCTCCCTGCTCTGAGCCTTGCTGGCACTGGCCCCAGGACACTGGTGCAGGCCCTGTGCTCCCACTGGCTCCCTGCCCACTCACTCCCAGTGCCCCCCAGTTCCGCGGTACAGGCGGGGGGGGGGGGGCAGGCCCGTCCCCCCCCTCACCAGCAGGGAATGAGCTGGTGCTGAGCATGGGGAAAAGTGGCCCCTCCCCTGCCCCGTGGCCGGCTCTCCGTGCTGCAGTTGATCGCAGCCCATGTGGGGCTGCCTGTGCCTGCTCAGGACAGCCCTGCATGGGCTGCAAGCGGCTGCAGCAGGGAGTGCCAGCCATGGGGCGGGCAAGGGGCCACTTTTCTCCATGCTCAGCTTTTCCCCGGGCTCCTTCCCCACCCAGGGTCCTCAGCTGCCCTTCCCTCCCCTCCTTGCCTGAGTTTTTTGGCACGATGCAGCTGCATGGTCCCAGGCCAGAAGCCCCTGCTGTGGCTTCTGACTGGGGCAGGGCAGGGCCATGGGGGCCCTGATGTTGCAGGAGCCCACGAGGGCTTCCCCTGGGTCCTACTGCCCCTGGCTCCTGTCATTTTTTATGGGAACCAAGGGCAGATAAATATTAATTTTCTAAATTTTTTAGGGGCCCCGCAGGCTGGATAGAATGGCCTTGTGGGCCATTGATTCATCCCGCGGGCCGTATTTTGCCCACCCCTGCCATAGCTGGTTGTTAGATTTCTATTATCCATCTCCTCAAGGAAACAGTACTTTGAACTGCATAGCACAGTGGTGCCCAACCTTGTAGTTCAAGGTCGAGAACCAGATGAGCCACAGGCCAGATAAGTAGCATGGTGTTGGTCTTCAGGCCTACACCCCTACCTAACCCCATCTGCTGGGATCTGGCCCCTTGCTGGCCTGCATGCCCAATCTAGCACACAGGGCAACACCCACAGGGCTCCCCATAGGTCCAGAAATTTAGCAGTAGGGGAGTGGTAACCATTCTCCTGCTGCCAAATTTTCATGTCTATGTGGAGTCCCACGGCTTGGATGACAGCTCTGGGCAGGGCCATCCCGGAGAGGGAGGGGTATGTGTAAATCAGGACGACCACCCCAGGCCCCACACTTTGGGAGGCCCTGCAGTGCCGTACAGGTCCCACTGCGGCCTCCACATGCTGCTGTGCACTGCAGACTCTGCTGTGCCGCTGAGTGCTGATGGCTCTGGCCCCTCCCCACCCTCCCCACCGGGCCCTGCACAGGCTGATATGCCCTGGGCCCTGCACACCCCTAGAGACAGCTCTGGCTCTGGGGGCTAGATTTGGCCTGGGGGTTGAGCACCCTTGGCATAGTGTCTTCTTTATACCAGGCCAGGGAATATCATCAGGACCAACACAGAGGCATGAACATCATTTAATACCCAATGTATGTTGTCCACAGTTTATTAGATGAAGAATTGCTAGTTGGAATTCATAGAGGATGGATAATCTAGTGGTTAAGTCCCACAAGAGAAGTTTTGGTAATGTGCTTTGCCACAGACTTCTCATTTGACCTAGGCAAAATCCTTAACCTTTGTGTGCTTCAGTTCCTCATCTATAAAATAGAGTATTAGTACTTCCCTAGTTCACAAAGAAAAAACCATTAAAAACTTGCAGTGCTCAGGTACCGTTTAAGCTCCCAAGAAAAATACAGTTTCCAACCCCACTGTTGCAAACATTAAAACCAATACAGAGCTACAAAAAATGTAACACTACTAAGCTTTTTACTAAATATAGTACATATTATTGTATATTTACTTAAGCATATCTGAGCTGATTTCCAAATTAGGGTAGAAAGCATGCAAAAGTCAGTACATGGAGCAGAGTTTTGCTTCAAGAGTGAAATCTTGGCCTTACTGAAGTCCATGTGTGTATCACCTTCATTTCACTGCTGCAGGTTTCCATAGTAAACACTTCTTCAGTAGCTCTTATGAAAAGTGTTTTAAAGGAAGAACTGGAGTGGCCTTCATTGAAGGACAAATATGAAATCAAAAAAGGCATTTATGTGCTCAGTGTCAAAGGTCTAATTCAACTGCACTTTGCTACATTTACAAGCACACAGTAAAAAAAAAAAAAGGAACCTGAAGTCTCATGTTTCATTGTAGCAATTAGAACACAATAAAAAGTATGCTGTTTAATAAACCAAGATTCTTATCAGTATGTTTCATATAAATGTAATTACCACTGAGATTTCAATTCTGACTTAAGATATCAAATAAATAAATAAATACCGGAATATGGAGAAGTGTTAAACTAGAGATAAAAAGCAAAGCAAAATAAACAACGACACCAAGCTGGAATTGCATGGTTTACATGACAAGAAGCATTGACACCACTGATGTAGAAATACTGCCATTTAAAAAAAAATGTTTTATTGTTAGGTATTTAGAAGAAAATCAGCTGGGCTACCTATGAAAACCTGTCCATCTCTTCTGTTCTGCCCAAAGCTTCCTGTGTTGCTCTGCAGAGCTTCCCCCCTTCCTTCCCTCATTTGGGAATTTCCAATCATAAAATTACAGTTCCTGAAGAAAGAGTTGGAGCCACTCTGAGCTATAGCTAATTTGTGATTCAAAAGGTATTGGTATCTGAATAGTTTATTATTACAGTTCAGTGACTGCTGTGTCTGAACTGGGATTGATTGATACAGCCTATCAGCAAGGGTGGGTAGACTCATTCAGAGACATGTAAGAGCCAGCAATTCTGTATTTCTAGCAACCTTCAGCAGAACTCATAAACTACATAGCTTCCCAAAATTATCACATGCTGGCTAATCTAGTTGACTTGGATGGGGCATTGGTGTACTTATATGATTAAAGCACATAGAAATAGGACCTCGAGAACTCACCCTTTGTCAAAATATTTTATGTGAGTCTGTGTGAAGGAAATTAAAGTCTGGGATTTGTATTTCTGCTATTGTTAACCATTTCATTCATCAAGGTACCATTCTTAGATACAGTTTAATCACTCTTTAACACTTGATAAATGTCATTTTAAAAGAAGATTTTAATACTTTATGCCAACTAAGATAATTTAATTAGGTTTTGTACTTTATCATATCAAAAGATCATACCCCCTAGCCCCAACCAGTAAATAATTATTGTGATATGATCCATGAAAAGGGTTTTCATTTTCTCATTTATTAGCTGAGGAACACAGTTTTAATGGTTCTGTATACCCAGTAAGGAGTTAATTTTAACCTGGTTATAATGTATAATGTAAAAGCACATTATTGTGCCCTATGAGGTTGAATTAGAAAATAGCAGGGAGAGAAGTTCATAGTTATATCTGGGTATAACTATGAATCTCTCCTTTCCCTGCTATTTTCTAACTCAACAAAAGAATTGTTCTATTATTTTTATATAATAATTTTTAAAAAAATTAAAGCTAAGAGCTAGCTAGTTCTGAGGGTGTGTCTAATGAGGTTGAGAACCAATGCCTTAGGCTGATCCCTTTGCTTATAAAATGTAGTAACTTTAATCCTTTTAAATCAGATCGCTAATAGAGGCAGAGTTCAAACAGCCTGTGAATCACTGAATTTCTTCAAAAACACATTAATGCTGGAGCAAAAGGTCCTAATAGATCGGGGCGGGCACTTATTTTGGCTGCAGGGCCACTTAATGAGCTTTGGTGAGCTGTCCAGGGCCACAAAACAAATACAGCTGTTTTATCACAGCTGAAATGCTTCTGCTTTTCAGAACAGGAAAAGACTAGATGATGGCATGCAGTATTGGCATTCACTCACTTCATAGGAGACAACTTTGAGGTGTTCCAGCGGGGGGGGGGGGAAGGAAAAAAAAGCACTTGAGATGATGTTCACAGTTCTGTAATTCGTGGGCACTTGTATGCTGAGGCTGTTCCAGTGTGCTGTAATTACAATGTGTCAGAGCAGACTCAATTAATTGAATCTGCTGGATAGTGGTAATTACTGCACTCCAGATGACTCCAGCGTCACATGTATCAGTGTCCCTGCACTGAAAATGGTGATGGGGGTGCTTTAACTAAAGCTCATTCAATGAACTTTAGCTAAAGTGCCCCCACTGCCATTTTTCAGTGTGGGGATGCCAATACCCGTGATGTTCTGGGTGCTTTAATTACACTGGCTGCCAGAGCCAATCTAATTAAAGTGTGTGTGTGTCCCTCCCCCATCTCCCAGAGTATGTATATAAATACCCTGTGTGTTGGATCATTTAGGCCCATGGCAGACATTACATTTAAATACTAACCCAGACACAAGTTTAGGGGATTAAATGGCAACATAAAAGGGATACCATCCACAAAAATATTACACAAAAATTAATATTTTTGTAGCTAATTTCCATCTTGCCTTAAATTGAATGTGTGGTAGGGTTAAGACCACACAAAGAGTCAAACCGGTCCTGCTGTGGTCCCTGCCAGCCAACCATCACCTGATTGTCAGCTGGGTATGGGGACTGCACCAGGGCCTGTTCAAACACTGGTGCAGTTGAGGAGCCAGCTGACAATCAACTGTTTGGTCACCCAGCTTTCAACTTGCTGGCATGGTATAATGATCCAGGCTTCCCCTGTACTGGCCAGTCAGGAACAATTGGGATCTGATTCCTGATCTCCAAATTGCGTATCCTGCCATGCACATGTGACATGGCAGAAATGTGATTGTTGGGATCAGGGATCAAATCCCATCATGCCTGTAAATGAATGTTTGTCAGCAGCCTTAGTTTCTGCAACACTGAGCATTTTAATACCCAGCTCTTAGACCCCAACCCCCAAACTGTTGATGGCCAAAACCTTGAATTAGGAATAGCTCCCTAAACATTGCCTGGGGGTGTGGATCGGTGCCTTAGAATAGGATCTGCACTGAACAACACAAAGAGCTGTGAACTATGTACACTTGGTAACAGGGAAAGACTGAGGAGAGAAATTCATCTGAGATCCCATAGCTCTCTAGCAGCTTAGGCAACTTGCTCTGAGCTGGTGAGTGGGGCCTCTCTTTACTCAGAATTCACAGCGTAGAACGCTTTTCTAAAGGGCAATGTCTAAAAGCCCTTTCTTTCAAAAAGCGAATAGGGGAGGAGCTTTTCTTCCAAAAGAAGTTGTAGCGGCCCCCCTTTCAAGCATGCATCCAAGACATGGGAGACCTACAGTAAAACAGCCATTAGACAAAGATAAAGATAATGAACAGCCCTTGGAGCAGGAACTGAAGCTCAGAAATCTGCCCACACAAGAGAAAGTGCCCTAACCACTGGGATACTGAATCATGCTCACTTTTTGCAGCATTCCCCTCACATGCAGAGATGCACAAAGAATCATTCATTCTTTTCTGCAAAGTGGAGTGTTTCCTCACTCCAGAGCAGATCATGGTCTGGTGTTTAGGGTACTCTCCTGGGAGATGTGGGCTTGAATCCCCTTGGGCAAAAAGGAAGTGAATCTGGGTAGCTCAACTGAGTGAATGCTCTAAGCACTCAGGTATCATACAAAAAGTGAGTGGGCATTATCTTCATTATTTTAAAATCCCCCATGCATTTTGAAGGAAGCATGATCTAGCAGGTATCTTCAGAACATGCCTACTGGATAGGAGACTGACAGAGACTCTTGAGTGGTCTTCTGCAGGAGCAAGGTGAGCTGTCAAACCTTGTCAAAACTGAGGTAGAAACAGTTTTTTACGTGCCTGAAGAACTTTAAGGTCATGAACTGGAGCATCCACAAAACTTAGGTGCCTGCAGTATTAAGCAGCAATGCAAGCTCTGGTGTTCAAGACTACAGTCTTGGACTTAGGGTCCTAAAATGGAGTTTAGGTGGAATTTAGGCACCTGTTGGCTCCAACTGTGTGTGCTTTTAAATGTACAATGTGTCCTTGAAGAAAACCTGACTAAATACTGGTAAATTTTTAGTGAAAATGAAAAATACAGTCTCCCTGAGAATTCTTTCTCTACCATCCTCCCTACAAAAAATATACTTACTCGTGACAAGAATTCAGAAAAAAAATGTTTGTTTCAATAAAGCAGATCCAAAAGTAGAGTCCCCAGAGTGTCCTGATCGAATGCAATGATTGCAAGAGCCCCCACTCCACCTCATTCTGAATCTTGGTTAAGTTAGCTCTCATCATGCATGCAGTGCTCCAAACAGTGACAACTGGATGTTGATTTTGTTTCTTCATTAGTATAATCCCATGCTTATGAAGGGGGTTAAATTAATAGTTCTATGTATCTGTTCAACAGGATCCAATACAAAAGGTACAGCACAGACAAAAACCATGCAAACTTCTCCTGTGCTGTCTAGGGAAGGCGCCTGAAATCAGATGAAACCTCCTTTGAAGTCAGTCTCCAGGCTATTCCAGTTGTTAGTCCTATTACCTAGCAATGCAGTGTTATGTACTAACAACTCTTCTGCTGCTTTAAGTCCTATTTAGCTTGTATGACATTGTTTTTAATATAAAAAATAATTGTAATCCCTTGTGGGCAAAAATTTGGAATTTGTCTATGACAGGACAAAATTAAGACTTTAAAAAACTTTTTCCAAAAAGAAAAACAGAAACACCCTTCTCAAACAAAAAATAGCCTGGTGGTTAGGGTACTCCACTGGCACATGGGAGACCCAGTTGTTAACTGTTGCTACACCTGCTTTAAACCAGGGACTTGAATTTGTCTCTCTCCTTCATGCCAGTTGAATCCATAACCTTTAGACCCTTATTCCTTGGAGTCTCAGAACAGCAGAGACTCCCTCTGCCTAAAGAAGGGTGATAGCGCCCGAAAGCTTGCTAAGAACTGTTTTCCGACTACTCAGTTGGTCTAATAAAGATATCACTTCTACTCAAAGAACCTTGCCTGCCATTAAACTATTTTTGAGTCTCTTCCTCTGACCAGAAGTTCTGAGAAACTTTCCCCACTTAAATTTTTATTGATAAATTCTTGTGGAAAATTTCAAATTTTGACTAATTAGTGCTTTCCAGTGGCAGGGGGAGGGGAAGGGGTGAATGGACTTTTAGTAAAAAAATTCCAATCTCTACTATTAACTACCCCTGTTTGAATCGGGACATAAATGTTTAATTTGGCATTGCATACTTCTACAGTATGTGCCAGTATGGAAATTCTAGTATCAACACAACACAAATAAGCATACAGCTTCAAAAAGGAAACATCTTCAGTAGCAGTTAGTAAATAATATAAAAGAGATCTTTGTTTTTATGTCTCAAAATCAGCCAAATCAATTTATTTATCTGAATTTTATTGTGAGAGAAGATATTTTAGTACTATCCAGACCACATTTTCTTTCTTACTATCTTCAAAGTTTTTCTTGTTTTCCCCCATGTAACAGAAAGCCATGAATTCCAATCCAGAGGGAAAATATGAGTTAATATAGACATGTACATTAGTTAGAGGAGAGAGAGACTATGTAAAAATAGCAGAGTTCAATATTGTTTGCACATGAGTTGGTGTTCCATGGGTGCTGAGAGCTCATTCAATTTAGAATTTCATAAGATAGTTTTTCCTATATAAAAAGAAACATTTTTAACTCCCTGGGGGGTAAAAAGTGTTTAATCTTAATATCATCCTTACATTTCCTAAAATGAAACACCAGATACAAATGAATGAATACCACAAGCCAAAAACTCAGAAAGTTACTTACCACTTATCCAAGGTGTTCTTCACTGTCAGTGCCACATGAAATTTTGCCCCTCTTAAATACACTTCTGCTACACAAAAAAAAAAAAATTGCATTGCAGGTGCAGCATTCTCTGCTAAGACATGGCAGTTCAATCATTAAACTGACTAATCCCACCACTAAACTCTCCACCCATTGATAAGCAATAAATCATTAACAGTAATAAAGTCTATTCATTTTTGCAACTACTGGCTAGCAAAAATCACGCAAAACAAATGTCTATTGTCCAGTCTAAAATAGCTGTAACATTACTTGGCTTCCCCAATATTTACATTTTCTCAGCAGTTTTGCTTTTGCTATTTGTTGCACAGCTTGGAATCTTCCCTTCCTACATTTAAGACAATGCATATTCAAATTTGGGTACCTACACTGAAGCACTTAAAATCCATGCTTTGATACCTAAATTCACATTGTCTCATTTTCAGTAGTATGAGTGTGCATGGCTCCTTTCCTTTAAGAATTCTACTCGAAATGGGTTGCATTGTATGAGGACCAGTGACACCCCTAAACCTTAACAGATTATAAGAAAAACACAGTATTTTGGTTGAGATATTTTTTCTACTGTTTTCTAAATTCATAGACCGGACACACATCAGATGGTATCATAAATGAATGCAATAGCTCCAGAAACCTTAAAAGAATGCTGACTCACACCTGATGAATTGGTTGTCTAATAAGAGAGGATTACAAGCCACTATTTATAGCTTATGCCAAACAAGCTATGGATGAGGACAAAACTGGAAGAGCCCTGCCTTTCCTTTAGTGAAGTTCCTCCACAGAAAAGGGTAAATTTTTAACTCGGTATCAGGGTAACAGAATATACTAGGGTAGAGCTAGGCAAAACATGGTTTGTGGGCTGGATTTGACCTGCCAGCTGACTGTATCCAGCCTACAGTGCTCCACTTGGGGCTGAGCCCCACCTGCTTCCTCCAAGGCAGCCCGCAGTGTGCTCCTGCTCCCCCCACCTCCAGCAGGAGCCACCCGGCTGCCCGCCTGGAGTGGCACAGCAGGGGCAGGAGTGGGAGAAGGAGCCGCTGCTGGAGGGAAGCGGAGCAGAGCAGCAGCCACAGGGGAAACAGCCCCATTGGAAGCTGTGTGGGCTGGTGGGGCTGTTCTCCTCTCCTCACCTCCAGCCACAACTCCTGCTCCTGTTCTTGCTCCTGCTTCTGTTCCTGCCCCTGCTGCGCCACTCTGGGTGGGTGGGCAGGGGGGAAACTTCAGCAAGTTGTCTCCTATCCCAGTGCATGGGGCTTTGGCTCTGGCTTCCAGCCTCCTGCCACCTGTTCCACCCACCCACAGACAGCTGCTCATCGTGTTGGGTGGGCAGAGTGGATGGAAGGCAGCTGGGAGCTGGAGCTCCATGTGGTGGAGCAGAAGATGCCCGGCTGAAGCTTCTCCCTGTCTGCCCAGAGTGGTACAGCAGGGACAGGAGCAGGATCAGCAGCCACAGCCACAGCCACAGCTGCAGGCAAGGGGAGCAGAGCAGCACCCAGCTGGCTGCAGCTACATTGGGAATAGCCCTGCACACTGTAGAAGTTGCACACTGGCTGGGGCCTGGGCTGGAGCCAGCACCAGCAGGTGTGTGCAGGAGCATGGCACAAGCTGCCCCAAGCAGGGCTTGGCCCCATGCGGAGCACCAGAGGGGAAGCCAGAGACTGTGAGAGCTCTGCTGCATGCACCCCCAACCTCTCCTCCCTCCCTTCACCCCTGGCTGGCTCCCAGGCAGCACCTCCACACACGTGCACTTGCCCCCTCCACACACCCCCATGCACACCCTGCTCACAGGGCAGGGCATACAGGCAATGGATCTCAGCCCATGACAGTTCTTCAAAACTCCCTATGTAGCCTTTGGGCCCAAATAATTGACCATCCCTACACTAGGAGATACGTACTCTTCTATGCCTCTTCTCTGCCATATACCTTTCCTCTGCCAAATTAAGCTCATTGGGCATTTATACCTGTGCTCCAGGAGTGGAGCAGGGGCAGAGGAGGAGGTGCTTGAATCAAAGCGCCTGGAGCTTCTCATGTATCAGCATCCCCACACTGAGAAATAGTGGCAGAGGTGCTTTAACTAAAGCTTGTCAAATGACCTTTAGTTAAAGTGCCCCTGCCACCATTTTTCATTTCAGTGACGCTGATACATGAGACGCTGGAACCTGCTCCAACATGCTGTAATTCCAGCGTGTCAGAGCAGCCTTGCTGCACATGTATAGGTGCCCATTAACATTATCCTTCAAGAATTTCAGAGCCTGTAACCACTCTCTATGGGTTTTTCTAAATGCAAGGGGCCTGATTTCCAGAGATGCTGAATATTTGCAGTTACTGTAATTTCACCTACAATGCTGGGTGCTCAAGCCCCTGAAAGTCAAGACCCTAGATCAGTAATTCCCAACCTTTTTTATACTGTGGACCGACACAGGAGTGGGACGGGGTGCACAGAGCTGGCTGCTTCCATCCTGGGGCTACCCTGCTGCCCAGCTTTAACCCCACGTATGACTGCTGGTGGTGGAAGCCACTCAGCCGGGTGGACAGACAGAGGTCCGAGCAAGGGGCTCATGCCACAACCTGGCAGCCAACACTTTGTGGCATGGTACCATGGCCGTGGCTGTGGCCCGGTGGTTGGGGACCTCTGCCCTAGATTTCAAGATAGTTTCTTTGTTAACAAACAAATTACTTTAAATTTCATTATACCTTATCAGTAACTATTATTTAGGAGCAAAGATGGCAGAATTGCACCTTTAAGGGAAAAAAGCTCCCAAAACTGTGCCAATCACCAGTTTAATTTGAAGATGGTTTGGTATAAAAGGGTCTTTATTGGTTAACTCTGGGTTTTATTCTTTACAAGTATTAGAAGTAATATTAAATTTAAATTATGGCAACTCTGTAGAGCAGGGGGACTCAACCCCCAGGCCAGATGCAGCCTTCAGAGCTGTGTCATCCAACCCACGGAACTTCCCAGTCATCTAGAAATTTGGTGGGGGGATTGGTGGTAGGATTAATTGCCAGTCCCCTGCTGCCAAATTTCTAGACCCATGAGGAGCCCTGTGGGGTGGAGAACATGGCTATATGCACCAGGGTGTGGCCAGATAGAGATGCACAGGGGCAAGGCAGCATGTGGCCACATCCAGAAGCGCAGAGTAAAACTAATGTTCTGGATTAGTTTTACACCCATAGACCATTCATCAACCCATGAGGACAGAAGGTTGGGCACCACTGCTGGAGCATACAGATTTCCCCCACTTCTTTAAGTTAGTCTTTGTTAAGCTATCATGGGGCCTTTCAATACAAATGTCAAAAACATCTAAATGTTTTGTATTAATTATTACATATTTTAATACAGTACAGCAAGGTAATAATGATTATGGATTATGCACTTATTTCTTTATCTTCCTAAGGAGTTCATTGCTATGTGGATTTTAGGTAAATATATAGCCTCTTGGCTCACCACACAAACATCAAACTTTCCCCAACTGCTGCAGTTAGACTAGATATCCCCAGAGTTATGGTATGTTTGGATCAGAGCGGAATATCCTCTATCCTTATTAAAATAATATTTCTACAATAAGTATCCAGAATATCAAAATCACTTCTTCATTGAGATTTTAAATAATTATGCAAGCTCACAAAGTTCTGACAATAAGAAATTGAGATTTGTTAGTAGGCAGACTTCAGATATCTGCAGGTAGTGTGAGGTCTGAGTATTTCACAATGCCTCTTAAAACCACATTGTATCATTCTACAATGTTGGACATTTGATTATTTGTAGGACTAACTACTAAACTTTTTCTATCAAACTCTACATAGTTTTGGCTGATCAGTTAATTTGGTTGTACTCCAAGGTGTTAAAGATATCATTTTCATATGACTACTTTCTGTTATTGCTAGCCCAGATACTTTGTAGTAGTCAGAAATGTGTCTTGGGAACTTGTCTATTCAATCCTTTCTTAAATCTAATTAAATCTGAATAAATAATGCCCTACTACTTGTAATCCGTTACCTATGTATCATGACAAAATTAACTAGCAATTTTGATCTACCATATTTACTCATCATTTAAAATGGGGGGTGGGGAGGGGGAAGCCCCTCATCTTAGAATCAAATACAATGGGAGGAGGGGATCAACTTCCTGCCTCCCTGCAGTTGTGCGGGCAGCTTAATTAAAGATGACCCTCCAACAATTAGATTCTGTATGTGAAAATTATAACAAATTTATATTTTTTTCCATGTATAGATTCTAATTGCAGGGGAAGTGGGTCATCTTAAATCAGGGTCATCTTTGATTTGAGTTAATACAGTATTGTTTTAGTGTACGGTTATGTCCTTGTTCCAGTGCCAACATTATTTAAGCACTGGCAATGTCATGGAAGGAGGCAGTATATCTCTTATCACTAGATGTTCCTATTGTGCAAGTTAGAGTGAATAAATTTAATTAGGATAGGTAAGTACGCAGTCCATCTGTCCATGTTTTATGTAATACCAGATAGATTGACCACTGTAATTCAAAGTGTTCAGTCTGATCTGTGTCACTAGATGTGAATTAAAAGCAATTCTATTTATAAAAATATTAAGAAAACCTGTTCTTTGCATAATTTAAGCATGGGATTTATAGGAAAGGGCCACAAATTGGAAGGCAGAAATCTTTTCTCCTTGTACCCTCACCTGGCCTCTAAATAGTGAGGTTTACCTGAAAAAAAATTAGAAATAGAAAAGGGGAAGCACTGAATGAAGCATTTTAAATTAGAGGACACATCACTTGTTAAGAAGAGTGGTGTAGTGATTAGAACATTAGCTTGGAATTCAGGTGCCCTGATTTCATTCTGTGCTGTATGACCAATGCGTGCATGCATGTGTGTGCATATGTGTGTGTGTGTGTGCACGTGTGTGTGTGAGATATGCAGAATTTAGGAATCTAGATCTGAGTCAAAACATCTGCTGAATTGCTAAACTTTGTAGGTACTTTATTTTTTTTTTAGCTTAAAGTTAGTAAGTGTCTAGAATTGTGTCTGCCTATTGGAAGTGGTGGCTTAGAAATGGTATTTAAAGGTTTGTTTTGGGGAAATGGCTTATAGGTATAGATATTATAATGATTCAAGATGGGCAGCAGGGGTTAATTGATTTCTAAGAAGCCTGGATCTCACACACAAAGTTTCTCATGGCCCTGGAAGCAGACAGGCTGTCTAAAACAACAAGGCCAATGGATACAAACAGTCTGGGAACCAAGGGAGTATGTACCATACTGCCCATAACATGAGAGAAAGTGACACCAGCTAAAAAGGCCCCAGAGCTGGGTTGGGGGGGAGGGACCCCTCCTCCTCCTCCTCCCCAAGAAGGGCCCCCATCCTCATCTCCGTGCCCTGAAAAGGGTCCCGGAGGACACCATGGACAGAGGGCATACTATCAGCCCATCTCATGTACTCCACTGGAGGGAGTGCACTGGTGGGCCTTGGTATCTCACCTGCGGACTGTTGACACCTAAGAGAAAGAGCCTCAGAGTGAAGCCTGCATCCTGGCCAGATGTACTTTGATGACAGCCCTAGGATTTGGTAGATATATAGAATTGTTTGATTGTTTGTATTGTTTCATATCTGTTATCACTATGTATTGATAAATTTGCCTATTATTGAATGGAAAGGTCAGGGTCCTAAATCCAGAGCCAACAGGAAGCATAATGAAAAGTGCTGGGTAGTGGGAAGAAGACCCATCAGCACCAGGAGTCAATGCTGGGGCGGGGGAGGCACAAAAATAGGTTACTGATCCAGCCACTGACACTGCCCGTGGTGTTAAAGTGTTCAGTTACTCCTCTGCTGCCTATGCCAAAAATTGTCTCTGTCTTGAATAGGCTGAGCAGCTCAGCAACTGGTTCATATCCAAACCCAAATGGGATTCAGAAACAAGGTGTACTTCTGCTTAACTCTCAAGGAGCGCAATCTGGCAAGCACTCTCAGAGCACGCTCAAAACAGAAACACAATTTGGTTCCTCACAAATTGCAGTAACCGCTGCAATTTTCTATTCCTCCAAAAGAAAATATTCAGGTTTCTATTCCTGTAGTCCTCCAAAAGAGAAGTTAAGGCTCTAGTAATGGGGAGTCTGAAGATTTCAATGTAGATTGCAAATATGACTCCTAAAAACTGACTAGTCTTTTGTAATCCCTCAAACTTGTGTTGCTTCTCTTCATCATTAAGCCACCTCAGGTACAAAAAAGTAAAGGCACCATAGCAACTTTTAAACTAATGTGAAATGAGAAAGTGTTGCCTTCTGAACCATTTAAAAGACAAAAAGGCTTAACTTATTCTTCTGAATGTTATCAAGCATGTCCTTTAATCAGTTCAAATTTCCCAAGACACTTGATGTCCTTCAACAGGTTATTTCTGCATAACTTGCTAAAATTAAAAAGTTAAGAATTTTTGTCTGAAGAATTGGCTCTGGCATGGAAATATATGCTGCTGTTGAACAGTAGATAAACTCACACCTCAGAAATTTGGCCTCCTGTCAGAGCCAGCCTTAAGAAAAATGGCACCCTGGACGAGCTTGTATTTTGGTGTTCCCCAAAGTCAGTGGCAATGCTGCAGGCAGAGGCAAGCAGGAAGGGGTCCACAGGGCACAGCCTGGCAGAGAGGTGGAATGACATGGTGCACCAGGCAGGTGGGTGGACAGGCACCGCTGCTGCTGCACGCACTGCACAACCCGGCTCTTTCTGAGCAACAGCTGGAGGTGGGGGAGAGGGTTGGACTGTGTCTCCTGCCTGGGATCAGCTGGGGCAGGGCAGGGCAGGGGGAGAGCGCTGCCGCAAGCACAGGCAGCTCACACATGTGCATGGAATCCCCCTGACCACAGCACCCTGGGCAGTTGCCCACATTGCCCACCCCTAAGTCCAGCCCTGCCTTCTATCCTGATAGTTATATAATAATTTCACTGTAATATTATTGCTTTATTGCCTATATTCTTTCCTTGTATTTTATTTTGAGAGAAGCTAAGTTCATAAAAGGTTCATCCCTTTTTTTAAAGGGAATGACCATTATCACAAATGACAGCCAGAATGCTATAAAGCAGGCTTTCTTAACCTCCAAAGATTTTCATGGACTGCTTAGCATAATGGTTTCCAGTGAACAAAACAGAACAAGACTAACTTTTGGGGGGACCTACTATAAGATAGAAAGGAGAAAAAAAATACCTTGTACAAACGAATTCTGGTTGAACTCTTAGGAATTCATTGACTTTCAGTGATAGCTGGATGTCTCTATATTTGAAAAGTTCCTTGATAGTCTATCTTAAACTCTTGGGGAGAATTACTTAAGTCACCCAAAAGATATGCAAGGTCTAGAGAGAAGCACACAGAAGTAAATTAACAAGGGATGTCATAAGTAAATAACAGACTTTATTTACCTATTTCACTGCTGATCCTGCACAACTGAAATAAGTGAAAGTTTTTGCCACTGGTTTTTATAGGAACACAGAGGAAATTTTGGAAGCAGAAGTAAAACTGTTGGAAAGCAAATTATTTGTGGCCACATGCCAGTACTTGTTTACAACATGAAAATTGTGTTGTTGTCTGTGTAGTTAGGTCCCTTTGCAAAACTCAACCATAGCATCTGATTTATCAATCTTCCAAGGTGCTAAGAGTGTTCATTTTGAGTCCACAAAGCATTTAAGCATGCTAGTACTAGTCCCGGTCAATAGGACTGTTTGCTTGCTGAAAATTACAAAAAAAGAAAAGGTATGTCATGGTTTCAGGGATCAGTCATGCGAAGTATAGAGCACTCTGGTTATGATCCAGCAAAACATCAAGCATGGTTTAATTTGATTATGCAGTGAATCCCCTTGATTTCTGAAGCTAACTACATTCTTGATACTTTGCTGGAACATCAAGCCTTGAAACCATAGTGTAGCATATTTTGTGAAATAGTATTTTGTTTGTAAATTGCCATAATGTGGATGCAAGATCCATTAAATCAAATGCAAACATAATTTAAAAATACAGTTGTAGAAAAGGCAACTGAATTGCATATAACCAAGACATTCATGCATCAATCCAGCATGATTCAGCACTGAACCATGTATTCACTACTTCTGCATCTCTTGTCATATTACAAATAGACTCAATCCTGGAAATCTTAACTGATTAACTTCAGTAGTATTTGTGCTTTCCCATGCTTTTTGCGTCTAGCACATTCCTGCATTCATTATACATAGAAAGAAGTTAATCAGAAAATAAACGGAATTGCAGATGGTTTCAAAACTATGTCTGATTCATACTGATATTTTTGAGCAGTTGTAACAATGATGACAGCCAAATAATGTTTCTCAGATCCAGGAACTGTCTGGCTGCTCTGAAAGAGATTGCAGAATACCTTATGTTTCAGAACATTTCCTCCTCCAAACAATGATGGTTAATCATTCTTCTCTACCTTGACTATTACTGTTGTTTTAACCATTTTCCATACATGCAAAAGTGGTGTGTCATTGTCTAGGAAAATCTTAGCAACTGCCAATATAATGCTATGACTGCAATGCTAGAAGAATTCCCTAATGCATTACCTCTTAGTGCAGATAAAAGAGACTATATGCCTGAGGGCTACAGTAACTGTGACAAGCTGCTTTTGACAGGAACAGTAGTATTCATTTCCAGTTAAATCAATTTAACATCTAAATCCCAAGTACTGTTTTATTCACCAGATATTAAGCTACGGGAATTCTTACAGGACAAAGAGTAGCAATAGCTATTCCTCCATGTTCATTTTTCAAGGATGCAAACGACTTATTTTTGTCTAACTAGAAGAGGCTTAAGTATTTCCTGGGAGAACATTATCATCTGAGGGATCTCTGCTGACTCTAAACAGAAGACAGATTTGGTGCAAAAAGCTCTTGTGGGGAAGATTTTTCCTTGGTCTCAGATTTTCTTTGCACAGAAATGGATTATAGATATTGATGGCCAGTTTACCATGACACTAGCGCTCAGCTAGACCCCATCGCTCACAAAGCTTCTTAACTTGTATTGAGGAGCTCTATCTAACTCAGGAAGTCTACGGGCCAACCAGGGGCAAGGTGCTCCTAGACTTGGTTCTGGCCAAAGGGGATGATCTAGTGAGCAACCTGAGGATCGTAGGGAAACTGGGCAACAGTGACCATGAGATGATCGCTTTCTCCATCCACCTTAAGTCAGGGAAATTGGCCAGCAGGGTAGAAGTCCCTGATTTTAGGAAAGCTGATTTCTACAAACTCAGGAGATTGGTTGGCAAGGCCCTTCAGGACCACAGTCCAATGAGGAAGGGAATACAAGAAGAGTGGTTGTTCCTTAAGGAAGTGATCCTAAAAGCTCAAAAAAGTCCATTCCCTTTTGCAAGAAAGGCAGCAAAAGAGCTGGGAGACCTCCTTGGCTCAACAGGGAAGTCATGGATCTCCTGAAATTAAAGTGAGAGGACTACAAGGGATGGAAGTCAGGAATAACTGCCAAACAGGAGTATTCAGCAACAGCCCACACCCATAGGGACCAGATCAGGACAACAAAAAGTCCTTCTTTAGATATGTAGGAAGTAAAAAAAAGAACAAGGGAAGCATGAGGCCTCGGATAAATGAAATGGGATGGCTGAAAACTGATACTCAGGACAAAACCGAACTGAATGAATACTTCACATTGGTATTACATCAGCCTAAGGGTGTTAGCCTGTTTGACACAATACAGGATGATAATGGTGGGGGTGACCACCTTCCTATAGTTAGCACGGATCTTGTGAAGGAACACCTACAAAGGCTAAATATCTACATGTCAGCAGGACCAAATGAACTACACCTGAGAGTGCTAAAAGAACTGGCCAACATCATCACGTGACTGATGGCAAAGTTATTTGAAGACTTGTGGCACTCGGGAGAGGTCCCAGACCACTGAAAAAAAGCCAGTGTGGAACCTACCTTTAAGAAGGGGAGAAGGAAGGACCCAGGAAATTACAGGCCAACCAGTTTGACTTCAATCCCTGGTAAAATCCTGGAGAAAATTATCAAAGAATCCATCATACACAGGCTAACTGAAGGCAGTATTCTGAAGGATAGCCACCATGGCTTTGTTACGGGCAGGTCATGTCAGATCAACCTCATTTCCTTCTATGATCAAGTAAGTCACCACCTAGACAGGGGAAATGAGGTTGATGTCATATACTTGGACTTCAAAAAGGCCTTTGACCTGGCCTCCCATGATGTCCTCATGGTTAAATTGGGAAAATGCAGCCTTGACTACTTTACAGTCTGGTGGCTTGGTAACTGGCTCTGTGGTAGGACCCAAAGGGTACTGATTGACGGAACTGAGTCGTCATGGCAGAAGGTGACCAGTGGCATCTCTCAGGGTTCACTACTCGGACCAGTGCTCTACAACATGTTCATCAATGATTTGGATTTGGGTATTAAAAGTGAACTGGCAAAGTTTGCTGATGACAGGAAACTATGGGGGAGTGTGGTCATGTTCAAAGACAGGCTGGCAATATAGGCCGACATGGACAGGCTTGTGAGGTGGGCAGACCTCAACCTGATATCATTTAAAACAGAGAAATGTAAAGTGCTCCATCTAGGGAGAGAGAATCCACAACACACTTACAGGCTCGGCAGTGCTATGCTTGCCAGCACCACAACTGAACGAGACCTGGGTGTCATGAGTGACAACAAAATTAACATGAGCCACCAATGCGATGCCGTAGCTGGCAAAGCTAATCAAACATTAGCATGCATCTACAGAGGCATCTTGAGCAAGGCAAAGGATGTCATCCTCCTGCTCTACTCAGCCTTGGTAAGACCGCAACTGGAGTACTGCATCCATTTCTGGGCACCACACTTGAAGAAGGATGTGGAGAAACTCGAGAGAGTGCAAATGAGGGCCATACACAGGATTAGAGACCTAGAGACCAGGTCATACAAGGAGAGGCCAAAATACTTGGAACTGTTCAGTTTGGAGAAGAAAAGACTCAGAGGGGAATTGGTGGCAGGCTGTAAGTATATCAGGGGCGTACACCAAGGCTTGGGGGTGCATCTATTCACTAAGGTCCCCCAGGGGAGGACAAGAAATAATGGGTACAAACTGATTGAAGATCGTTTCAGGCTAGATATAAGGAAAAACTTCTTTACAAGTTGAGTGCTGAGGGTTTGGAATAGGCTCCCCCCAGAGGTAGTACAGTCATGCACCCTGGCAATCTTCAAAAAACATCTTGACACCCATCTTGCTGGGGTCATCTGATCCTATTCAAGTGCTGGGGGGCTGGACCCAATGATCTGAAGGGTCCCTTCCAGCCCCTAACAACTATAAAACATGAAATACAGCAATTTAGCTGCTTATCTAATTTCTGTTCCTATCATGTAGTTTCTAAGGATCATGTGCCAATCACCATGGGAGCTATCAGCCAGTTATAGTCAGAATCTGGCTCCTTTGCTCAACACATTTATGCCACAAAGTGCCTGATTCTGTGAAAACTCTGACCTGGGAAGTCAATTCTGTTATTTTAAAGCCATATAAACATGAAGGTTCCTGTGACCACTGATGATTATTATGTTTGTTCTGTCCCATTGCTTCACCAAAATAATAAAAGTGAAAGAGAAAGCTACAGAGACTCTTACGTGAAATAAGGAACCTTGCTGCTTTGAGTAAAACATTTCTCCTTGTGCCAGAGTTAATTTTTTTAAAATAATTTTTGGTCTAACTTAGATAGCCTGATTCTGCAAACAGTTGCTTCTAGGCATAGTTTCTTTACTATAAGGAATCATCCTGAACGCAACCCTTAGTAGAAAAGAGCACACACAGGAGTAGAATAGTTGCAAGATGGGGAATATAGAGCTTGATTCTAGAAGCTGCTGAGTGCTGGGTCCCCAGTTCTGCAAAGAACTTTATCACACATTTCAGATGCTTTGCTAATGGGGGCAGCAAACAGAGCAATTGGCAAGGAGTTTGGTGGGAACAAGAGGAAGAAGGAGAAAAGGAAGAAGAGCCAGGCATCAAACACCAGATCCTGGTGCAGCAAGGGAAGTGAACCAGGGCTGCCTGTGTGTTCGGCTTGCTGAGTGCTTGGTGGGCTCTGTGGATGCAGGGAGAGCAGTGGATGTGATATACCTTGACTTTAGCAAGGCTTTTGATAAGGTCTCACACAGCATTCTTGCAGGCAAACTAAGGAATATGGGTTGGATGAATGGACTATAAGGTGGATAGAAAATTGACTACATCTTCAGGCTCAAAGAGTAGCAATCAATGGCTCAATGTCTAGTTGGCAGCTGGTATCAAGTGGAGTGCCCCAGGGGTTGGTCCTGGGGCTGACTTTGTTCAGTATCTTCATCAGCAATCTAGAAGATGGTATGTAGTGTACCTCAGCAGGTTTTCAGATGACACCAAGCTGGGGGGAGTAGTAGATATGCTGCTGGAGACTAGGGCTAGGATTCAGAGGATTGGCGGTCCAATAAGGATGAGTCCAAGTCCTTCACTTAGGAGAGAACAATCCTATGTACCAGTACAGGCTGGAGACTGACTGGCTAAGTAGCAGCTCTGCAGAAAAGTACCTGTGGGTTACAGTGGACAATAAGCTAAATATGAGCCAGCAGTGTGCCCTTGTTGCGAAGAAGGCTAACAGCATACTCCTGCATTAGTAGGAGTGTTGCCAACAGAATGAGGGAAGTGATTCTTTCCCTCTATTCAGCCCTGTTGAGACCACATCTGGAGTACTGTGTCCAGTTTTGGGTCCCCTACTACAGAAAGGATGTAGACAAAATGGAGAGAGCCCAGTGGAGGGCAACAAAAATGGTTGGGGGTCTGGGGGACATGACTTATGAGGAGAGGCTGAGGAAACTGGGGTTATTTAGTGTGAAGAAAAGAAGACTGAATGGGGATCCAAGGAAGATAGAGCTTGTCTGTTCTCAGTGGTAGCAGATGACAGAAAAAGGAGCAATAGTCTCAAGTTGCAGCAAGGGAAATTTAGGTTGGATATTAGGACAAACTCTCTCACAAAGAAGGTAGTAAGCACTGGAACGGGTTACCTAGGGAGGTTGTGGAATCTTCATCTTTGGAGGTTTTGAAGATGGGGCTAGACAAAGCCTTGGCTGGTATATTATAGTTGGGGAGGTTCTAGCTTTAAGCGGGGGTTGGATTGGATGACCTCCCGAGGTTCCTTCCAACCCTAATTTTCTGTAGTTCTATGATTCTAAGGGGAAAGCCATGCAAAGAAAAACCCTTCATAGCAGTGTCTATCTAGATGCTCAGTGTCTTTAT
>NW_005841867.1:3600298-3607945 GCF_000455745.1 Alligator sinensis | reverse complement strand
AGGATGCTAAGGATAAACATTAAATAATGTTTAATTGCTAATATTGTGTGATGTTTGAATAAGAGAATTCTGTTATAGGAACAGATTAGAACATAGAAGTTTTGTTTGATTTTTTTTCCAGATCATGAAAATTGGCTTATCTATTCAAAAAGTTTTATATTATTCATTTATTGGTTTTAAAGCATTTATGCAGAATTTCTTTCTATCCTTTCTCTTTCAGATCAGTACTGGAAGTTCTCCTTTGGCCAACTACAAGTCACTGATTTCAATACAAGAGTAACTAAGATTTGACAGTGTGTATTACACAAGGGTATGGACTACTTAATCTAATAGTCTCTTCTGATCCTAAACTCTAGAAGCTTCAGCTATTTATATCTTTTAAAACAAAGGGGAAAATGTAAGGCTAAGGAACACACAAAACAAGCACAACACTTTCACTTTATGTGTCTCCCAAACAGTTTCAAACTATGCTTCCTAAAAGTATTTGGAACCCAAAGTGCAGAATCTAGATCTACCAGATCCTGCAGAACTGTGCTGTGTGATTACCTAAGATGTAAACACAACTGCATGGCAGATTGTATAGGGGAAGGGGAGGCACCCCAAAGGAAAATCCTGTTTTATATAATAGATTTATTAATTCCAATGTCACATTTGCTGGAAGATGCTATTTAAACTTCAGCATTTGCCATCAGCAAATCTCTCAGTAGTATCTCAGATCACAAAATGATTCTTCTTTATGTAGAGTAAGAGTATCTGCATGTGATTATGGTTGACAAAGGTTAAATTTTTGTGTTGACCATATGCATGCTTTTCTATATAAACGTAAAGCACAGAGAATATGTGATAAATCACATATATATGTTTTCCCTCATTTCTGAAAGAAACTGATTTCTGGAAAAATCAGTAAAATCTAGAGTGAATTTTGTTTATCCTGCAATTTGAATATAATGTTCATACCAGTTTCTATAAATGCAAAGACCTTCTTAAAAGCTTTAAAGGTTTTACAGTGATTGTTTAGTCACACACTGTAGGTTTCAATGACATGAATGGAATAAGCAAAACTTTCTTAGATTTCCATGGATATTGAATTACAGTAAAAGACTAACGGAAAAAGCACCTGCTTTGCATTTTAAAAGGGCTCGCGGTCAAAATCTGTTAATTATTACTGTTTTTCTCTTCAGTGTATTTATTGATTTCTTCATACAGGTTTTGGAAGAAAACAGGGGGTCCAAATACTTCACACACCTTGTCATTGTTTCCTGTAATTCTAATTTCCAAACATTTTCTTGACTCGTGATGTCCTGACCCCTCTGCTTTGATGCCCTCCTAGCAGGTCCTCTGCTTTGATACTAGCAGAGCCAGGGGATCAGTCGCATCTCATCACTATGGTTGTCTGCTCAGCAGAAAACACCAACATTTGGAAAAGCTTTACAAACAGGCAGCCAAGAGTAAATGAAATAAGCGTGTCCCAGCAGGAAGTCAACTCTTGGATGAAAGGGGATGAGTACTATACATCAGCTTAGATAGCTATTGCTAGGGTGGTCCACTATGTGATGTAGCCTTGCCTAATTACTCTGATGACAATAAGTCAACTCATCACTATACCCAGTGACAAAGTATTGTTGTCAGGAATGGGTTGAATAAATCCAGCACTTTCTAACAAGCCATTCAGTGGGCCCAGAGCTGTAAGCACTAATAGTTAGTATGTGGCCATGACTTCCATACTGCTTTCCACTGATGGAACAAAGATCTTATATTACAAACTCTGTATTCCATAGGTCTCAAAAGCACTTCAAAGAAGGGAGTAACCATTACAATTCCTATTGTAAAGAAAAGGTTCTTTGAGTAAACCTGATATCTTTTATTAGACCAACTAAAATAGTTAGAAAATTCTTCTTTGCAAGCTTTCGGGTATAAACACACTTCTTCAGGCTGAGAAAGTGTCTGAAGTGGCTTTGTGCTCTTTCTGGATGGACAGAATAGACTAGAAGCCTGAAGCCAGTATGCAAAATTTACCTGATTTCTGTTCAGGAAACCCAGACTTATGTTAGCTCAGATCATATCTGATAGTCATAAGGGAGAGTTAGCAAAACACTTTCATCAATATACCACTAAGGCTGCTTAGATAAAAAAAAAAACTGTTGCGTTGTCACAGTAGCCATAGCAAAAGGACTTGAATTCTCCATGAAAAATAAATTGGCTTTGCTTTGGATACTGAACTAAATAATTTCTTCCCCAGATCTAACAGTATGTTCACACAAATGTCAGCCTTTGCTCAGAAGGGTAACTAATATTATTTGATTTTGTATATTTTAATATTAGAAATGATGATGTAACAGGACAATTATCCATAAAGATTCCAAAATAGTACTGAAGTTGCAAAAAAAGCATGTCAGAAAGGAGTGCACTATTTCCTTTTAAAGCAAAAAATTAATTTCTGTCTTCACAGTGGTGTGATCAATAGAAATATTCTCATTGAGAATTGGCATGGAGCAAAATTTGTGGAGGTGAATTTGGTGTAACCAAGGTAGGAATATGACTCAAATATGATTATTGTTTTGTAGTGAGGAACCATGATATAATTTGTATCAGACAAACAACCTCTCCTTGCCAGGCATCCTCCCCCACACCCCCCACAACTATACAGCATTAGCTACATACATCGCCCAACTCTACAAGCAATACAGAACTCCTCTTGCAAGATTTCAAGGGAATTCAGTGCTAAATCCAACAGGAGCTAACCATTCGAGAGGAGAAACAGAGTATGGGTCAAGCCCTAAAGCCATAAAGGACATGAACAGGAGAGGCATATGGTATTCAAGGATGACTTATTCACCAATTCAAACCCAGTTCACCAGGAAAAGTTGTTTACGCATTATTCTCAGTAGCACTGAGAAACTGCAGTGAGGCACCAGGATCCCACTGTAATGTTGTTATTGTTTAGTTTCCATTACCTTGAGACACAGATGATACATGATTTTCTGTCCATGCTTAAAAAATTGTTTATTCAAACAGCTATCCCAAGATTATTGAAGAGACCATTTAGTGCAAGCAGCAGTGCAAGATGCAGTGTTAGCATGCAGCAATGCACTGTGCACATCTAAGGTCCAAAGCAAGGGTGTGTGGTTCTGCTTCAGGGAGCGTCCCTAGACCCAGAGCAGACTAGTGTTCATTTGCTGTCACTGCCACATGAGAACTTTTGCTAGGGACAGTTTTTTCAAATAAGCTGTCTGCCCTACTCCTGCCCAAGCAATTCAGTACAACTTCTTAGGAAGCAAGATAAAGACAGGCAAAACAGTTCTTTGGGATCTACAGAAGGCCCTCTAACAGCCTGTGATTCCCCAGTTTATTTAAAACTTATCCCTTTGACATTGATACTTCAGGAGAACAAACAGGTTACCTCTCAGCTCCCTGTCAAAAGCTACCTCCTATCTCTTCTGCTCCACGTGATCAAATATTTTCCAGCTGCCCTCTGCATTGCCTGAATTTTAGCTTCTCTGGGTGTCTGGTCTGGCATAGAGTTGTACATGATTGACAATACCAATGTATATGATTGGCAAAAGTCTGTCTCAGCTTCAAAGCAAAATTTCAATCTGGCAAGAATATTGAGCCATATTTCCAGTTTTGTCCCTACTTCAAATAATGTGTTTCACCAGAAATGCTAATGACTGAAGGTGTTTGGAGGGAGAACCATTAATCTCTAAGGGTTGGTTCTTTCAGAGCAAAACTGAAAGTACGATGGTTGGTGTCTGTGGGTGAGGAGGAGGGGGAAAGGAGGAAGCTAACAATAGTGAGGATAAAGCAAAGATATCAATCGTGAGAGCGGCCAGTTTGGCATGTGTGCGCCACAAAATGTCATAGAAACATTTCCACATTATTAACCGGGGGGACCCCCCCTCCAATATTGAATGCTACTGAGAATCAATGCCATTTTAGAGCATATAGTCTAAATGGCATTTTTCTAAAAAACTGTATAGTTAATAATTGTGAAGCCTTTGAAATAATCTCAAAACTCAATAATACTAGCTTCTCCTGGTGACATCTTTTCTATATTCTTCTTTCTCTGGGTCTTATAAGCATAGGCTTAATATTTAAATAAAAACTTCTGTAGTTAATCTTTGTCCCACACTCGCTATTGAACATAATATTGAATTTGTTTAAAGCCTGAACATCTACAACGGATTCATAGTAGAAGTTATTATGCTAAACAAAAATCAAGAAATAAAGTGCTGATACTCTGTAAAGGAAGCAAGTAATTAAAAAGTAGCAAAATTGCCATTATTAAATATCTACATGACAGTGCAGTCATTCTGACAAGATTTTTAGGTTAAAAGATTTCTATCTGTTCTTGGAACATAAGAGAATCAGCCAGTTAACCACATCTTTTTAATCTTGTCACAAATTTTAGTGCCGACTTCCCTACGAGCACATGACCATAACTTAATTATATTCAATTATAAACCTTGTGCCTTTTTTTTCTACAAACCGTATTCTATCTCATTCTGCTAGTAGTCCAAGGAATAGGACAGAAAACTAATTTACTCAAGAACATTAAGATGTCCACATCATCAGAAGAAGGTAGTGCAATGAAGCATGGCATGACTGCTCTATCTCAAAAGGATGTAATAAAGGTGTCCCAAATATAGAGATAAATGCACACCAAAACTATACCGTGGATGTTTTTATTAGCATGTACCAACAGAGGGCAATTACATTATATCCTTGGAGGGTATAATGTTGTGCAACACTGCAGGTCTTTAATGCAGTTCTCAGATAGTATACATAACTCCTAAGTTGCCAGCAGAGTGGTATCAGGGACAGAGCAATCCACAGAATCCACAGAACAGGGGCAGAACAGTCCATATTAGGGTGGGGATAGCTAACCTGCAGTGTAGATGGCAGGATCTGTGTGGCATGTGGCAGATTTGGGTAGATAGGCATCACAGTGCAGATAGGGGAGGAATTAGAGAGCAGACCAGGAAATTGGATAAGGAGCATAGGACAGGGAGCAGATTGGGTAGAGTAAAAGGGATCAGTGTGACAATCTGGGAGAGTACGGGGCTAACTGTGAAATGCCTGCCAAAGAGGTTGGCCCTTCACTGTATTAGGTGGTGTCATGGAGTATTAGCCTCTGACATACACTGAACCAGGGTTACAGTCTCGTGGGCTCATCCCAGCTCTAATGCTCATATAGAAGGACATAGTAATTTGCTAGAGCCGGTCTGTCCAACTGGCAGCCAAAGGCCAAATGTGGTCTATGAGGGGTTAACATATAGACCCTGGCCTGCCACCTAGCCACCATTGCCCTGCTGCTCTGGCGGAAGCAGCAATTGGAGTCTCTGAGCTCTCCCTCCCCCTCCCACATTGTGCTGCCAATGCGGGGAGTGGGGCAGCAGGGGATGGCACACTGTAGACAGCCCACAGTTCTGAGGGAGCCAGCATCCCAGGGTGTCCACGCTGCATGATGCCATGAGGGAGTCTGTAGGAGGCTGAAGCTGAGGCAGGGTGCTGTGCCACATGAGCGAGTGCCTGCCTGTGGGTTTAGCAGGGTGGAGGAGTGCCCACATACATGTGTGATGCACTGGTGGGAAAGAAACAGCCACTTGGACATAAGTGCACAGGGCATGCGACTCGGGGCTTGTGGCCCCTCCCCCCCCCCCCCCCCAGGCTGACCCAGTGGGGCACATGGCCCTTGGCCCCTTAAAGTATTTCACAGTTGGGGTGCATTAGCCACTCTTTGTCCAGTTGAAGAAAATGCTAATAATGCCTTCAACTTCCACTGGCATCAGTGAAATCAAGAGCACTCTATGCCTTATAGGAGGTGCTCAAGGCCACATACAATTACATACTGAATTAGGGCCTTAAGAATTACTTATACACAGTTATGTCAAATATTTTAGTATGCACTTAAATGCTTTTCTATTTTTTTTCTGCTGATGGATGGGAATTGAATTCATAATATTAATCATATCTTAACTTTGGATAACCTTAGATTAACCTTTGATAGTATATTATGTTGTAATCAATAAAGATTTTTATACTGCTCTTTCCAGGGCCACAGCTCATTAGTCCATTAAGCAATAGGACTAGCATTTCTCATGTGTGGTTCTCTCTCACTTTCATTCTCTCCCCCATTTGAAATGCTGATATATGCATAGAAATGTTTTGGCTTAGTCTTTAATAGTAACACAGTGCTATGCATTTATCTCAGTAAATGTGAGGTCACAGCAGCATGCCCTGCATTTCTCGTGGGAGAGGTGCTGGAATCCACGCTGGTTTGTAACTCTTAAGTGAGTTAATAAATAACAATGCTGGGAGGGAAGGAACTTGATGGGAAAAGATCAGTGCATCTTTTTATATATTTGCTTTAAGGAACAAGATGGGTGGGGGGATTATGGTAGTGTAGACTTAACTATGGAAATAAAAATTATGTCAGACACAAGGTTATATAATAGTTTGGCTGTACAGGAGAAATAAAACTTGACATATAGGGTTGTTTTAAAATCAATAATACTAGAAAGGACATTTTCCTTATTTTAATAATTCCCTTGATATGCTGATAATTTTATTTTCTTTTTTGTTTCTGCAGAGAGAAAAAGAAGAGGAGATGATCATCCTATTTTTAATATTTCCTACTCAAGACATAATCTGAGGTATGGCCAAAATCTTCAAAAGCAGCCCCATAATTTTCCACACTTAGGACCGACCATCATTAAATGTATTCAGTCAAAGTAGCTTCAATTGGTAATTAGCTATTCTTAAATCAAGCCCACATTCTGTTGTCACACATTTTATCAGCTGAGAAAAATGAGTTGTTATCTTGGAATTTGAGGGCCAATCATAAGATTGATTTCAACCCAACAGTCCTCTAATAATTGATCACGTAGATCCAGAGTTATAAAAAGCAGTTTCAGCACCCTCAGTAGCAATGCTGTCAAACACCATAGCTTTTTTTTTTATAAGGATGGGCTCCACAAGTCCATCAGCTTAGCAACTGGGCCTTTGGGTTACTACATCTCCTTCTGTCTGTCTCTTCATCAGAGTCCATGTTATCTCCATTCCTGATAGGGACTTACCCTTATATGGAAGTAGTGAAGCCAGAAGTATTACAGTGATGCAGGCTGCCTTTCTAAAAAAAGGCAGCTTTCATTAGTCAAACGTAATACAGCACATATAAACCTTAATTTTGGCTTGGCCACACTGAGACAGAATCAATAGAAGCAGAAGAAAGTGCCCAATACGTTGTGTCCTCTTGGTATCTAGCTAGGCTGTCTGTAACTCTGCATCAGTACCATGGACTTGACTCTGAAATTCTGCATTTTGGACCCAGTAGAGGACCAAGATCGAGCCCAGCTGTAGCATGCATCTGATTAATGGTTTCACAAAGGAAGGATAGGAGGCAACAATTACATCCTCCTTAAGCCAGGATAGTAATTTAGCATTTGTGCACTCTGTAGAGTTGGCATCTTGTGCTTTTTCTCTACTTGCCTCAAACCTTTTGTTTATCAGCTTTTCATTTTCAAGTCCACATTTTCCCTGGAAATGTAGTAAAGTATGCACATAAGGAGGGGGAGGAGGGGATATTGCTAGCAGGGGCTACGAGTCTTTAGTCCTCATGCCCTGTGCACTTATGTAGTATGCTGTTCC
>NW_005841867.1:3596173-3600288 GCF_000455745.1 Alligator sinensis | reverse complement strand
TCCCTACACCCCAGCTTCTGCTTCTTCTTGAGGTAGGGAGTTGGGTCTTGACAGCTGCCTGGGTGCTGTTACCCTGGAGGACACTGTAGTCAGTTCCCATCACCCTGCTATCTTTTGGGGAAACCAGTTGTATTTTGACCACAGCTGGACTTCTGGGCCACACATCTGGAACCTCACTTGGGACTGACGGGTGAGTTTTGGTTCCATGACCAGTTGGGCAGCTTGAGAAAAAAAACTAGCTGTGTCTTCATTAACTTCTCAACAGTTGAGCTTCTCCCTACATAAGTCTACAAACCCCTTCTTTTGAAGCCGTGTGCTTCATCTTGTAGGCCACACTGGAGCACTGCTTGAGTTTTGTTCAAGCATTGACCACTGGAGTCTTCACTAGAGCTGTGATAGATAAATGAACTCCTTACACAGGGTTCAGCTGCAACATGCATATAGTTAGGTTGTTCAGATTTATCACAAGGTTAGTTGATAAAGCTGATAACTGGATCATTTAGAACACATGAGATAATGTGGAATGATACAAGATGTGCAGCACTACCCAGAAAGGGTATGATAGCAAAGGGCATATCAAGCACTGATGGTGCAATGCTTTTATGATAAAGATAGAAAAAGAACATAAATCAGGATGCGTGCCTGGTACCTGATACAGGATGATTTGAGCTACCACTAACATGTAATAAACAGCTGCTTTTAATCAACATGTTTTGCTTAGCAATGTGGATTGATCTGTATAACAGCTGGCCTGGGAAACTTGTAATCTTGTATTGGCCTAGGGGATGTAGTCCTGCACTAATACCTTGTTGCAAGCATACATGTGACAACACTGTCGGTGAGGGCATGTTAGTACCATATCTTGTAGATAAACCTGACTGAGCTTTCACCACTGAACCAAGCCTATGACCTTTTATAAGACTGAGGTCTTCAGGGAACGCATGCTGCCTGCAGCAACAGCAGCAGAGACAGCACTCTGACGGTGGGTGTGCACGCAGAGAACTACGCAGACCACGCAAACTGGGGACAACACTGAGTGGAGGCATAAAAATGCAGCCAGGCACCTAGGCGAGCTGCCACACATGGGAGCAGCAGTTACTGCTGCTGTGCCACCAATGTGATTGCATGGCTGTGACTGCAATTTTTTTTCTGGGTTCCTCCTCCACCCCACCCCTCACCTCTTGAAAGTGATGGGCTACTGAATCATGCCAAGTCCTTTGGTGCCCAGACCAAGCTGGCTAGATTCTGGTCCTGACTTCTTTACACGAAGCCTGGAAAATTCCACTCTCCAGTGAGTTAGGTTTCCCCAGGCTGGAGAGTTTTCAACAAATACAAACTTGGATTGTGACATGTAAGTACTCGGAGGCCAGAGCAGACCCAGGACACTAAAGAGGGCATGGTGAGGGTGGGATGTAAGAGTGACTGAGCTCACTGTGCATAAATCTGGCAGCAAAGACTGAAGATCTCAGCAGTGAAGTGGGATACGACTCTGTCACTGCAACCCCACTTCTCCCTCATCACAGACAGTTGAGTCAGTTCCTCACAAAACCACACTGAATGCCAAGCCTTAGCCCTGACCCAATGAAAAGTGCAGTGTAGTCCTTAAAATTCTCTACTGTAATTTTATAAAAGTTCCGAAGTAAGGCTGCCTATTTAAATACCATTTGAAGAAATGATGCACACATTGCATGCACACGTTGGGTGGAAGTAAATGAAAGGTTGGGAAGCTGACGAGTCAGAATGTGATTGGACACTAGGATGGGAGAGGCAGGGAGAGAGCTGAATTGGGATTGGCCCATTTGTTAGTAGGATCATAGGAGAGTGAGGCTGGATCTTGCAAAGTCATCTAGTCTAGCTCCCTGCTCTAGACAGGATCATAAACCATCCCAGCCAAATGTCTGCTTAACCTGCTTTTGAAAGTTTCCAGGGATGGAGATTCAAGAACTTCTATAGGTGGCGTGTTCCAATTCTTGACCACTCTCATAGTCAGAAAGATCCTCCTAATCTCCAACCTAAATTTCTTCTGCTGTAGCTTTGGTCCATTGCTCCTAATCCTCATCTCCTGTGGCCACAGACAAAACCCATCTCCATCCTCTCTATAATCACCCTGTAGGTATTTGAAGATTTATCAACTCCCCCCTCACCTCAGTCTTCTCTACTCCAAACAAAATAATCCAAGTACTTCTAGCCTGTCCTCATAAATCATGCTTTGTAGGCCTCTAGCACTTTTATTAATCTCCCCTGGACTCTTTCTAATCTGTCCAGACCCTTCTTGAAGTGTAGGTCCCAAAACTAGATACAGTACTTCAGATGAGGCCTCCCAATGCTGAATAGAGAAGAATCACTTCCCTTGATTTGCAAGTGAGATGTCTGGTAATATAATCCAGTATTAAAAAAAGTCCTATAAGCGGTTTGTTAATTGTTTGTGTTGAAAGGAGGTATTTTTGCCCATCCGTAACTCTATATTGTGTGTGGGGGATCAAAACATAATAAAGGAACAACACGTGAAGGAGTAAATGGCTGCTTAATTTCAGCACAGAGCTCTCATCAGAAAACAGAATATTGCTTTCAGAAGAGCTCATACACAAACAAGTCAATTTTACAATCCCATTTCCTTATATCCTTCAATTTCAACATCCCCCTTTCCCCCCACCCCATTTTCTCTCTGCCCATGATACACATTCTTTTATATTTGATAGAATGGTTTCAAAATATTTCTTGACCAGAATTTTTTTTTTTTAAACACAAAAAGCATTTCTATTTAAAATGTGAACAGTTTATTCTTTCTGTAAGGCATATAAAGACAACTCCTGGGTGTTATGTCTAGATACAAAAACTGATTCAAACCTTTTCCGTGTTCGTCTAGAACATTCTGAACTTGTGACTGCAGTATAGGTACACATAATGACCTTCCTACTGATCTAAAAGTTCCTTTAATAAACTTTTCTAAAAACAGCTTGAAGTCCAAAAAAAAATTGGAAACATTTCAAATTATAGAAACCAAAGCTTTGATTCTTTAGCAGAAAACCAAGGAGTCAACAATATCTTTTCCAGTTTACCATTCTCTAGTTTCTTCTTGTCAGATCTTTCCTCCACTACACTTAATGCCATTTAATAATGCATGGTTGTTCTAACCCCGTGTTACTCAATATGGAGTCCACAAGTAATCCCTCCTAACATGAATATTTATTAGCCATATTAAAAGGCAATTATACTCACAGATTTCCAAATTTATCTGACTGGCAAATAACTCCCTTCTTCCACATGGTGAATTGTACAGGGTGTTGCAATGTTATGAGATTTTTGAGAACTCCCAACTTAAACAGATCTCTAGTGTTTCTTATTCCTATTTATGACCACACAGTACAATGTTTCCTCATTTGAACTTTAGAATTTGTCAAAAAAACCCTCAAAACATGTATTCCAATTAGGGGTGCGCTGATAAAGATTTTCTTGACCAATACATATAGCCAATTATTAACCAACCATATTAGCCGATGCCAATCTGATAACTGATATTTTGTAATAATGCAAGGCATTTTAAACTACTGACCTAAATTAACCTTTTTTTTGGCGCACTCCAGTAGCCTCCTGCATCTCATATATCAGTGACCCTATGCTTAAAAATGGTGGTAGGGGTGCTTGAACTAAAGCTCATCAAACAAGCTTTAGTTCAAGCTCCCCTGCTACCATTTTTAAGCACAGGGATGATGATACTTGAGAGACTGTGGCATTTTACATAGAGCGGTTGTTGGAGCTGCTCTAAAGTGCCTCCCCCCACCCCACCCCTGGAGCATGTGGCAAAGTGCCTGTGCCAGTTGCAGCACACAGGGCTGGCCTAGCAGTGCCTGCGACTGGCTGTGAGGAGCCCTTCCGCCCCTGTTCTACATGATGCCCATGAACCCCAGCATGGGGACAGCTGTCTGAGTCTGCCCAGCAGGGCTGAGGGAGGGAGGTATGAGCCTTGCTGGCTGCCCAGGGCTGGGTGGTCTCTGGGCCAGGCTCCCTGCTCTCCTCTCTCTGCCCAGGGCAGGGCCATGGGACCATTCCAGGCCTGCAGAAACTAGGCCACTCCTCCCCTGTAGCCAGGCCTCATGTTCTGGGACCTGTACTTC
>NW_005841867.1:3592261-3596163 GCF_000455745.1 Alligator sinensis | reverse complement strand
TTCCCCCTCTGGGGCCTGGGCCTGCCACTGCCAGGGTGCAAGGCAAGCCCCATATCCTGAATGGACCTGGCCCGGCCCTGGCCCCAGCACTGGGAAGGGCAGGACCCAGCTGGGCTGAGGGGCTGTGGAAGGACTAGGGTGACCACAAAAGGGTTAGGTGGGACACATGCCCATCTTCCCCCTGCCTCCAGACCAAAGTGGAGCAGAGTGGCAGGGGGCAGATATGGGTTGCCTGTTATGTGGCTCAGGGGCCACAACTTCACACTGCTCCCCCCCACCGCCCCCGCTGCTGGGTGGGCAGGGGGCACCTTGCCATGGTGGCACAGTCAGCATGGGGCTCCGGTGGCAGGACAGGAAGCCCCAGTCCTCAACAGGCAGCATGCATCTGCCCCCACCCCATACACAAATCTGGGGGGGAGGGGCATGTGCCTCCAATGCCCCCCACCACATTGATGAGCTGCCTGCGGCTCTGTCCCACTCCCTGCCCCATCCCTATGCACTGCCACAGCTGGGCAGTGCCCCCAGCTCCTGCTCCACTCCCTCCCTCGATCTGCCCCTGGCCCCACACTTCCCCTCTCTCCCATAGGCTTACCTGCAGGGAGCTGCTCTCCAGGCTGCCGAGCTATATCCCCAGCCATGTGCACATGTGCAGGCATGCACATGCAGATAGTGTCCCCTGTATCCTGCTCCTGGCAGCCCCTTGAAGGCTGGAACGCAGCCAGCCTGCAAAGGGAAACCTGCCATTTCTTGATCCCTGCCAGAGACTGCAAATCCAGGACAAATGCTGTCTCTGAGTTATGCAGCCGGGGACCGGGACTTGGGGTTCCCATTGCAGGACTCTCTTGCCTAATTTAGGACAGGTGGCCACCCTAGGGAGGAATCTGCTGCACACAGCGGGGCAGGGGGAATGGAGTGGCTGTCTTGGCCCCTGCCAAGATCTGTCCCCAACCCCTGGGTCATGGACCCCCCAGGCACCGTGGGCTGAAGTGCACCAAGCTGGGCAGCTCCTCCGACCCCTCCACACCCCAGTTGTCACTCACCACCTTTTACAGTACCCACCCCAGCCTGAGTCCGCAGTCCCCTGGTGAGGGGACGGGGGTGGGGCTAGAAAAATCACTTGGGCCCCTGTATCTGGATTGAACCCTCTGCGCTCCAGGTCACACCAGCTTGCAGGAGAGAACCCAAACATCTCCCGGCCAGAAGGCACAATTATTGGTAAACATTATCGGCTACAACGTCCAAAAAAGCTGATAGATGATAATGTCATTTCCCTGTTATCAGTGCCAATAGGAAACTGCTGCCCCCCGGAAACTGATCTATCAGTGCACCTCTAATTCCAATGTTAGGATTAGTAGAGAAGTTCTTATCTGGGAAAGAGGAATAGTTTCCAGGCACTAAAATATTACAGATCAGGTTTCTTGGCAGAATGATTCTACATTACACTTCTGGGAAATATTCCTTTCTCCCTTACGCAGCTCTCACAACATATTTTTTTTAATCCATATGATAATTTGCAACCACTCCTTTGAGGTGGGAATCAACAATGGGAGATGAGTTATTTCAGACAGTCAAGAAATAAATAGAACTCCTGGTGTATCCAAAGGAAAGAGGTACAAGCACAATGGCAGTCACCTGAGATTAAGGTGACTGCAATACAAGGTCATTAGGCATACACACTCCTGAGGAATCAGGCCCATACATTTCAAATCTCACATATGCTGTTGTTTTTATTTGTTAAAAACAGGAATGGGAACAGAGGAGGGGAAAGGACAAAATTAAGCATGTTCAGTAATGTATAGCTGGGAGAATGTTTATGCTGAAACCTGCTGTCTTCCAGCTATACTGATTTTTGTGAAGTTTAGTGAGAAATTCTTTGGGCCTGGAATATAGAAAAATTGCTGGGTGGTTTGGGCAGTAGGCTGGGATGTGATAGGATTACATTCAAAGTGTAGGTCTTCCATATCTCCCACTAGCATCTTCACCACGAGGCTGTAGAGTATCCTTAGTTTTTACCCTTGGTTTTTATGTAAAGAAAGTAAGGGTTTTGTGGTTTTTTTCCCCAGTCTGTTTCTCCAAAATTGTCAGGAAATGGCTGTGTAATCCTCTGTTCAACTCTAATTTAATAGTTAAAAGAAAAACCACACCCAATTTTTGGACTGCTACTATAATGTATAATGCATAATTCATGGCAGGGTTTAGAATGATGCCGTAGCTGTGATGGTCTGTGCTCAGATGTGATGCATCTAAGTATCTTGCATTTGAAAGCTTGTCTAACTCTATCCCAACTATGCAGTTGGTTCAATAAAAGATACCACCCTAAGAAATTCTTGCCTCTCACTATATTGAATAACATTTAAACTGCACTAAAATTTTTAGGCTTTTTGTTCATAGGCAGAAAACAACGTAATGGTTTTATCATGCTAGCTTAATACAATAGGAAAATCCCCATTGTCTGTACCTAAGGGGAAATAGGGCTGGGTGAAACGGCTATGTTTTGATTCAGTTTTGGATTTGGCCATTTCAGAGGGACAGCGATTCATTTCAATGTTTCAGATCGCTGTTTGGTTTTGATTCGGCCGAATCTGTTTCAGAGTTTCAACACTGTTCTGGCGATTCAGCCATAGGCTATAATGGGGAAATCACTAAAATGCCTATAACCTTATCATTTCTTGCCCAATTCAGATGAAAATTGCACAGATGGTACCCCCTTCTGAGAGCATGACACCTGCCAAGTTTCAAGGAGATAGATCCAGGGGTTTCTGTGAAACTGCACCTCAAACTGTTCAAAGCAAAACTCATATCACTTGCTGGCAGCAGCAGCATGCTGTCATCCTGTGCACAGATCTGGGGGTCCGCACCTCCCGGGAGGGCTGTGCCAGGATCCTCCTGGGGGGGGCGTGGGCCCCCGGATCTGTGCGCGGGATGATGGCAGGCTGCTGCTGCCTACTGGGGCCAGCGCAAGCACTGGGTTCTTTCTGATTCTCGGTGCAGCCTGCGCCGAGCAGACTTGGGTGCTGGCGCTGGCCCCAGCCAGCAGTGACAGCATGCTGGCATCCCCCAGCCAGCAGTGACAGCATGCTGTCATCCCACGCACAGATCTGGGGGCCCGCATCCCCTGGGAGGGCTGTGGGGCTGTGCCAGACTCCTCCTGGGAGGCGCGGGCCCCCGGATCTGCATGTGGAATGACAGCAAATTCCCATCTCTCTCCCAGAGCACTGGGATTGGAAGGGACCTGAGGGACAAATCTCAGACACTGGCCAGCTACAGATGTCAATATCAGCGCAGTCCTTTCCCCTCTCTTTTTAGTTTATGATTCCCTGCTGCAAGCCCAGCTCTGAAACTCCAAAATTTTCTGAAACATTTCAGATGTTTTTGGTTCAGAGATATTTCGGAGCCTTCTGTCTTGTTTCAGATTTAGTGTTTTAGGCATCAAAACAAAACAGCTGCTGAAGTTTCTCATAGCCCTAGGAAATACCTGGTATCTTATAAGCAGGGATCTGGGTTTTCCATTTCCCATGGAAAAATGGAGGAAACCACAGATTCCCTGTTTCTCTCAGAGAAAATGCGGATTTCTCTTTTTAGTAGAGAAATCTGCAGATTCTCCGCTTTTGCAAAGACCTCTTGCAGGCTGGCACAACTCCAGCCTGCAAGAGCCGACTGCAGAAAGGGCAGGAAACCCCCAGCCCTGACTGGAGGAGGAGGGAGAGGGGGGAGGGCGGGGCCTGAACCTATGAGGCAGCCAAGGCCAGCTCAGGTTCAGACTCGCCTTCACCCCCAGGCCATGGAGGTAAGTGGGGCTGTGGGGCAGGCTGGGGAAGATAGTTGGGGGTGCTCCTGGCCCCAGGTGGCACATCGCAGCTGGGAGCAGGGCGAGCCCTCTGTGGGGGCTTTGTGGGAAAATG
>NW_005841867.1:3586519-3592251 GCF_000455745.1 Alligator sinensis | reverse complement strand
GGCATGCAGCCAGAGCACAGCTCCGTGGCTGACACTGCAGCCAGGGTGAGGGATGTGGGCACGGGGAGTGGGTTGGGCAGGGGCTTGGGCTTGCATGCGGCACTGCTGCTTATCTGGAGGGCCAGTATGGTGGTTACAGTCGCTGCCTCCAAAACCTCCCGCTGCCACTGCGGAGCCATGCTCGGAGCTGTGTGGCCAGCGGCAGCGGCACAACACGGGGTGGTGGTGGCCAGGTGGCACACAGCCATTTCCAGCCCCACCACTCCGCGCCACTGCTGCCAGCCACACAGCTTTGAGCATGGCTCCGTGGCAGCAGCGGGAGGTTGTGGAGGCAGTGGCAGTCACCGCTGGCACGGGCAGCCGCTGCTGCTTGCCTGTGGGGCTGCCCATGCCAGCAGTAACAGCCACTGTGTACAAACCCCCCCGCTGCTGCCGTGGAGCCATGCTTGGAGCTGTACGGCTGGCGGCAGCAGCGCAGAGCGGGGTAGTAGTGGGGATGGTTGCGTGCTGCCCGGCCACCAGCACACTGCCCCCCCGTATCACTTGCATGCAAAGGCCCCCGCAGAGTGGCACCCCTGCCCTCACCCCCTGGCCCTACTTCCAGCTGCGATGTGTCGCCTGGGGCTGGCAGCACCCCCCACTCCCTCAGCCCCTCACCCCACCCCCTAACCATTTGCCCCAGCCCTGCCCCACAGCCCCCAAGCCCCACTTACCTCTAGGATCCAGGGTGAAGGGCATGGCTCCGTGGTGGCAGTGCTCGTCCACAAAGCCCCCCCCGCACATAGCTGCCACCACCCCACACCGCCGTGGAGCCATGCAGCTGGTTGTGGGGCATACTGCGGCATGCAAGTCCCCCATTTCACCCCCCAGCCAGGTGGCACATATGTGGCCCGCACACGGTGGTTGCCACCGCACTGCTGCCTCCGCGCCCTGCGCCACTTGCCCACAAAGCCATTCAGGTGGCCGTGGGATGGTAGCACAGGGCGCAGCGGTAAAGTTGCGGTGGTGGCCTCCGTGTGCAAACCTCCCATCAGGCTGGCCGGCATGTGTGTGGCCCACCAAGTGGCACTCCTGATCTCACCCCCCCAGCCCTGCTCTTAGGAGTGGGCACAGGGGCACACTCCCCTCTTCTTGATCTATCCCTCCAGCACCTTCCCTTTCCCCTGCCCCTCCCCCCCACACTTACCTGCTGGGATGGGTGTCAGCGTCTGTGTCTGCATGTCTGTGGGTCTGGGGGGCTGTTGTGAGGGGCATCAGGAGGGCTGTTGAGACTGCTGGGGAGAGTGCAGGGTACCAGCAGCACTGGGAGGGGCTCTGAGGGGCCTTTAATTTTTATCATGGATTTTGGGTTTTTAACCAGAGAATCTGCAGTTTTTAATCAGAGAAAACCAGGATCCCTGCTTATAAGCATCAAGGGCATAGACATGCTTCTAAGCATCGAGGGCATGTCTAGCCTCAGGGCATGGACACATTACAACATTTTGAAGGTGAGAAGGGATTTACTTCTCATGAGTGTGCATGACAGCTGGTCTGGTGTTAGTTTTATCTGTCTGCTCCTCAGTTGTGGCAAGAGTATTTAAAAGGACGTAATTTGTCTATGAATGACACAGGAAGTAGATTACTGGAGTTTAGCTTCACTCAGTGTGGGTTAGTAATGGATAGACAAAACTAGATCAGATGCATCATGGTCCCCTGCCCTCTAAAAAAATGTTATTATGGTTTTATCTGTCCATGCCCTGACCTATTATTAGTGTTTCCCAACATTTCCCAGGATAAAGGTCATTATTATTTACAAACTTTAATCCTTTGATCTGAAGTTTTCCATGCCAGTTGTTAAACTTAAGCTTCTCCCACTTTTTAAATTTTAGTAAAATATATCAGATATCCAAAAAAAGATGGATAGGAAAAAATATTATCACTGAGCAAACTTCATCTGTCCATCACCATATGTGCTCTCAGCAACTCAGTGTAAAGGGGAAAAAAAAAATCAGGGACAAATGTCACACCAAGCGGAAAAAATTTGAGGGGTACAAGAAGACTGGTGAAATTTAGACTGGAGGTTGTGAGAATTAAAAAAAAAAAATAGGACTTGCTGGGAAGATCAGCTCTTGGAGAAGGGTGCTGGGGTTGCTTTCTTCTGCAAAAAAGCATGCAGTTTACCTCCTACGATCATCCTGGTATCTCTCAATTAAAATCAACTCCTTGTTGTCACAAGGGCTTTGGACACTAGGTTTCTCCTGCTCTGTGCCAGAGGTACAGAATATCTTAATCTCCAAAGGATTTCAGTTCTTTAATCTAACTGAAGTCTTTAGGTTTAATACAGAGCTATCTGGATATCCTGCATTGGGATCTCAAGAGGGATGAATTAAGGCTGTACAGGGAATCTTAACTCAAGCATTTTCTAAGCCTCTGACTGTAAGATTATTCTTTTAATGAACTTTGTGACATAAAATAGATATAGTTCTTTCCAATACCCAAGGTAATTTGGGGAATAAAAGTGCAATTAAATGTTCTGAAACAAGGCAAGAAATCAAGTTGTCTCTCTACCCTTCTTGGAAATCAACTGAAAACTGTATTAGAAATCAAACTTATTGTTTCCACATCTAATTAGAATTAGAATTATCTTAGGAAAATGACCAATTCCTGTAACAGTGCCCATGGAGAGAAAGAATTCCTAAATACTGTACCACAAAGTCCTAGGTATTAAGCAAAATAACTCTAGAAGCAATGTAACTTAGATCATTTGACATCATATTAGTAGGAAGAAGTTATTTTTGGAAATCCAGTCTTCCATTAAAGTGGTTTATTTTCTTTGCTTTTCACTCACTTTTTTTATGAATGGAGAAGATTCTGCTTACACTTTGTCCTTCTTGTTTTCCTTCTATTTTAGAATTCAAGAGAATCCTTTAAAATGTTTGCCAAAAACATGAGAGTTTAAATGGAAGTTTAACTCTAAATTACTTGACGCAGTCATTTTAAATTAGTATTTTTATTGTCTTTTTCTCCCAAAAGCTTTTTAATGTAGAGCAGAATCTTTCCTTTATAAGCAAATGGCTGAAATGCAAATAAGCAACCTTCATAGTACAAAAGCTAGTACAAAGGGATCTCCTACCACTTATATATAACGTATACAAATCAATTTGTAAAACTCTCCAACAAACCTGATGGTTACTAATTTATTTGCTTGCCCTCCAGCTAAGGCAAAAGAAAATCATGTGTCAAGAAATGAGCCAGTTTTCAGAATGTTTAAACATGCATTTAGGGCATGATTGAATGCTTTGTCTACAGCAGGGGAAGAGAAAATAGTTTTAAAATATAGGCTAAGTTTATCATGGAAAGGAGTTTGTGCCCTTTTCTACTTCACATTTCCCCCCCTTATAAACACTAAGCACATGGCAGATCTATGTAATAACTCTATATTCAGCCACAAATTTGAAAGAAGCTGCTTGCCAAGGCAACACATGAGTACTCACCCAGTGATACTGTTAATTTGTCCTTATGTTCCTCAAATAAAGTATTGTAGAATACAGTGCATCTCTACAGAACATGTGGATAACAGAATAGTTCAAGAGAAAAGCAATGGGTTTTTATAAGCACAGACACTTCTCCAGGTCATAATTTTCTTATAAACAAGACAAACCTTTTGTAGATCAGTGAATAGCAGGGCAGTTGTAGTGTATGAGTAAAATCCTCTGGTATGCTGGCACACAGAGATGAGAAATGGGGACCCTCTCACTGTCAATCAAGCAGAAGAACAGATGGCACTCAAGAGAGCACTAGGAAAGACAACCAAGAGCAAGCACTGCAAGCCAAATTTAAATCAGCACGTTGCTTATGGGTGAGGAGGCGTGTCTTGTGCAGCCGATTAGCAATCACTAAAATCACAGGGTTGGGTAGGAACCTCAGTGGTCATCTAGTTCAACTTCTGCCATAAATGCAAAGTGTGTTTTTCCTATGCTATCCCAGACAAATACTTCTTGAAAATCTCTCATGAATGAGTTTCCACGAGTTGCCTGGGAAGGGAACTTTAGAGGCTCGTACCACACTTGCGCAGAGAAGCAAAATGTGCTGCACAGAACATAACTTGGTCTGCCAAGAGGAATCTTCCCGCAACGAATATGCTTGATTTAACTCTAGATTTTAGAGTATGATAAGTAATAATGAGTGATAGAATGAGTGATACTTTGTTAAAACATTTGGTAGATGAAACTAAAACCAGACAGCAAGAGAAGGTTTTAAAAAGGAACTAAAAAAATTACAGCAACTTCCAAAGTTGCAAGTAACAAGAGGACAATATCTAAGAGGCGAGTAAGAAAGCTGAATAGGATTAGTGAAAAAAACTCCGTTTTTTTCTGTGTTTACTTCCTATCTTAAGCATTCTGGTCTCTTAAGATAAAAAAGATGCCACAGTGGAAAAATTAAATTGTAAAAGTCAACATGACTGCACAAATAGGCAGGAAGATTCTGGACAGGCATAGTTTATGAGACTAGCATATTGAAATGTTTTCAAGTTCACACTTGTCTTCAAAGAAAATGCTCTGTTTTGTCTTTCTATTCAGAGACTTCTTTTTAACTGCAAAATATTCTTACCTCATAAAGGACAGGAGCCGAAGTATGAACCAAATAACTCTTCAAGAACAAATACTGTCTGCAAAACCCTGCCTTTCATAATTCCAATCACATGGCTGTTACTAATAAAATTGAAGTCAAGGAATGAATCACTCCTGATTGGTTCTTTCTGCTTTTTTGACTGTCAGAGATCATTTCAAATCCCTCATGTCCCCTCCTCCACAGGAACTTTACTTGGATTCATTCCTAGATTCACAACTTTCCAGCCATTTCCCACTGAGAAAATACTATCTAGCCAAAAGGGCTAATGGATACTCTAATTGGTTTAGAATATAGTGTGGAGCATCCATCAATGCCTTTCTTAATGTGCATACTGCTTCCAACATCTTCCAGTTCTTCTGGCTTGAATCCCAGGGATCTTAATAGCAGTTCTGGTAACATTAGGTGACATGTCTAATTTCCCCATGCATCATTATTATTTGTATCTATTATTTACATTGTTGTAATGCCAAAGAGTCAGTCAGGTCTGGTGCCCCAGTGCACTACATGATGTACAAATACAGGGAAAGACAAAGGGTGTGTATAGCCATTCACTATACCTGGTCTACATTTATGCAGTTTGCTTTAACCTGTGTGAACATAGACCAGAAACATAGACTAGAATTAGGTCGATCTAAATGTAATGGCTGTACGTACTCAAAATTCTTATCCACAGAAATTCATAACCAAGTTGAGAAGAGACAGATAATTATGACAAAAAAGTAGGGCAATAGGACAAAGTTAATGAAGTATGGTCACATAGTGCACCTATGTAACAAAGCAATGTTTCCCAGTGGTTTGTCACTGGAAAGGCTCACTCTGATAGGTCCAAAACAAATACCTGGTATCCACAGGGTAGGAAAAAATATCTTTCAGAAAGTGATAAGCAGCTATTTTGACCTTCACGATCATAGATAGGTCCTAGAGAGTTTGTGCTGATGATTTAAGCTAGGTGCAGATGTTACACTTACTCAACTTCAAGCACGCAGAAAAAAAAACTTTACAGCCATAACAGAACAGACTGTATATATAAAACACTTCTTCCCCAGACCCAGCTCCTGGTGTGATGAAAAGCTGGTCATGCAGCACCATGCTACAATTACCAGCTGCCTTTGTCAGGAGGC
>NW_005841867.1:3572249-3586509 GCF_000455745.1 Alligator sinensis | reverse complement strand
CGCCCCCCCCCCCCCCCCCCAACCATGAAACCTCTTCTCCCCCGACACAGCTTGTTGGCTGGGATCTAGGGTTCCAGGCTGAGTCTGTGTGACAAAGAGGCTCCTTTTTCCCCTGGACACAGTTCCCAGCACAGCAAAAAGCTGACCTGGCAGCCCTGTGCTGCAGCTGCTGGCTGTGGCTGGCAAAGGGGAGGGAGAGGGGGAAGGGAACCCCTTGATGTGTGGACCTGGCCCTGCCCTCCCTACGAGATTCCAGCCAGCAAATTGTGGGGGGACTCCCTTCTGACAATTACAGGTTGGGGGGGGGGAGGGCAGGAGTGGGAAGAGGGGCTGCTTTAACACCACCCCTGTCCTGCTAACCTCTGCCAGTTCAGGCAGGCCCCAGGCCCCACCCTCCGCTCCACACCCCCACACACACCACTGAACTGCAGACGTCTGTTATGTTCACTCCTGCTCTAATTTAGAGCCCCTTAAGTAAGATGCAATAGAGTGCTTCCAACCCAGACTTTTTGAACATCTATACTTAGCCTATATGACGGTTGTTTTAACAGTAGTTCCCAAACTCTGACATCTTGCGCACCACCGATTAAAAATGATACAACCTTAAGCACCACCAGCAAATTTTTGTCATATAATTATAATAAGTCTGTTAACACATACCACTTACAGGTTTTCTGCATACCACTGGCGGTACCTGTACCACAGATTGGGAACCGCTAGTAGCATGCTACAATTTATGGACATCCCTGAAGTTTCTGGATCCTGGTTTTAATATTGAATTAGCCTCTTTTTTAATTGCAGTTATTTCTGCCTTATCTCCATGCTCTCAACTGCTACTATGTAAACAACAGTGTTTAATATTTACAGAAACCATCAGTTCTTTTTCATGTCTAAATATTCACATTAACTCTTCCTCAGCAAAGTTTCTAGTTACATAAATAAGTTCTAAAGAATTTTCTCCAAATGAAAATGTCCAAAAAAGGACATAGGCATTTTAAAGTTAAGTACTAAAGAAAGAACATAGGGTTTACCGTTTTCTTGAAAATGTTACATTCGTGCCACTGTTGTTTATCTTTTAAATAGTCTAGTAGTTAGGACACTTGTTCAGAAAGTGGGAAGTATGGGTTCTAGGCTCTTTTCAGAGGAGAGTAACTCAATCACTAGGTTATTTTGAAGTTGACCACCAGTTAGATCACTTAAGTCCTCTGTTGGATCTTTTAGGCTAAGAAGGGCCTGGAAGTCGGGCCTTCCAACTCTTGGAGCTCTTATGGAAGTCCCACCCCATAGCCCCTGACCTTTGCCACCAGAAGTCCCTCTTCTTGCCCCTGGAACTACTCTTTTCAGCAAGGGGTTTTGCCATCTTGGAACCAGAGAAATACCAAATTATATTCTGAAAAGCAAACATCTAAAACATTCATTAATTTGATTTCAAAAAGTATTTTTGCCCTGATTTACATGCGTTTGTGTAGTGTACATAGAGGTGATTGTATATAATAGCTTAAAATGAAGTCTTACTGTTGTGTATTGCGGGGGGTATAGGTATGTCAGGTGTGGGAGAGGGTGTGGGTGTGGCATGAGGGAGCATATAGGTGTGTGTGAGAATGTGTGTGGGTCTGTGTGTATGGCAGTGCAAGGGGGGTGGATATGTGGGGTGTGGGTGTACGTGTATGGTGGGTGGGGTGTGCATGTGGGACTTGCCCTATGAACATACACACAGACACAATGCAGCCAGGAGCCACGTGGTGCTGGAGCAATGCAGGGGCAGTAAAGTAGAGAAACGAGTGGGGGTGGGGTAGGGTGAGGCTGGGGTCCTGCCTCCTGTTGCTGGTTCCCCCTGGGTCCTCCTGTCCCTCACTTCTGTTGTCTTTGACAGGCAGCCAGGAGCAGATACATTTTTTCTAAATTTTTTAGGGGTCCCACTGGCCGAATAGAATGGCCTGGTGGGCCGCATTTTGCCCACCCCTGTTCTGGTCAGAGGGTTAGGGTGTGTTTTAAATTATTAGTGAATCACATTTAGGATTTCACAATACAAAAATAAACTAGCAGAAAGGCATAGATAGCCATTCCTTTGTATTAGTATTAGCAACACCTATTTATTTCTTTTAAGCCAGTTAAAAGATTCTGACTAAAGCTAAATCTAAAACAAAGAGGCTTGTCAGTCTTATGTTGAACTTCCTGACCAGAACATTCATTTCCTGGTTGCCAGAAAGAAAGACATAGTTTTGGAGGTGTTTGTCTTAGAAATACTAATAAGATGACAGCCAGTTAATATTATGTTTTATTCATTGTTATCAGATGATGACCCAACTCTTCCATGAGGAGTGTTTATCTTTGGGGTGGAAAGGGGTTGTGGTAAGCATGAAATTTTTTTAAGAAAGATGTTTCAAGTGAGTGCATCTGCCAAAGGACACAACTCATGGCTGAAGCGCACAGGCATACTGTCAGTTCACAGAGCCCTAGAATTGGGGGGAGTGGGGGAAGAGAGACTTTCCTAGAGACTGCTGCAGGCTGCCGAAACTTTGGCATGGCATTGGGAGCATGAAGGTACTTTTAAACAACTTTAAGGCTATTATTAAATACCTTTTTATAACATTAATTCACACAAATGCTTTGCAAAATCAAAATAAGTCCTGATTCCTTTCCTGAATGGTTTGCACTCTGGATATCTACTGTAAGTCAGGTGGGAAGATTACACAAGGACTTCTACTGGCAGAGAAGTAGCTGAAGTTTGATATGGATCAGGATGCCTACCATTGAGCCTTATTCTTTACAAACACAGAACAAAAGAAATACAGTTCCTGCCCTTAGGTATATAAGACAAGAGACATCAAATAGATGCAGACAAACAAGGAATACTAAGAAGCAATAGTAGTCAACATGATAGGTAGGGGGCTAAGCTTTAGAATTGGGGTCATCACCCAACTCCCATTTACATTCCTGTCAATTGAAATATGCTGCCTCGAATCTGTGGTAGATCACTGAACTGTGGAAACAACCATCGCCATAAGCTCTTTTGTTCCTGTTCTCTTAGTTTCCATTTATTTACTAGTCAGTTAAAATGTTATAATTCAGAGTCAGAGTACATCTATAGATTAAGAAGGAAAATAACAGAAAATAATCTGATTAGACCCTGTTTCATATTTACCAAGATCTTTTCTCAGGCTGCTGCTTATTCCTTTGTAAGCTCTGCCAAAATGTTCTTTAGTTTCCCTATCTGAGAGATGCCAAGCCTGTTTTATACAGGTCTTCAAGTCCATCATATGCTTAGATAACCTGACTAGTTGAGCAATGTAACCTAGCTGCATTCCCTCAGTCCATGAATTCCTGGAAAGGGAGGAAGGTGCATTCCCTTAGTCCATGTATTCCTAATGAGGGGAAGGTGCTTTCCAACTGACCCATGAAAGCACTGGGGGCTCTGGGGACCAGGCTGAAGGAGACGGGGGCGCAGGTGGTTTTTTCCTCTCTTCTTCCGGTGAGGGAGCGGGGACAGAGGCATGGGGCCTGCATTGGTGAGGTCAACCAGCGCTTACGCAGCTGGTGCCGCCGGGCAGGCCTTGGGTTCCTTGACAACGACCCATGCTTTCGGGAGGGGGGATTGCTGGGGCGGGATGGGTTTCATCTCTCCCCTAATGGCAAGCGTGTCTTCTCTTCCAGGTTGGCTGATCTCGTACGGCGAGCTTTAAACTAGACTCGCCGGGGGAGGGGGCTGCAGGAGGTATTTGCACAAGTGAATATTAAATTTGGTGGCATCACTTCTATAAGTTTGGTCAGACTTTCAGGTAACTACATGTAACCACATATAAAAAGTTACTTGTATGTAGTATACTATAGTTACTTTTTCTTCCTGTACATTACCTCTTCACTTAAAGCCATGTTCCTTATTCTGGCATGCCTGTGGGTATCAGGGGGGGGGGTGGGACTTTATGTCAAGGAGCACTACACATCCTCTGCCAGCAGTATGGGGTCAGGGGAAGGGCGAGCTGAAGTGCTCTGGGTCAAGATCCAGGGGGGGCAAGGCGAGAGGGATTTGACGGTGGGGGTCTATTACAGACCCCCCAATCAGGAGGAGGAGCTGGACAGGGAATTTTCAGGCCAGCTTGCGGAGACACTAAAAGCAAGGGATGTAGTTGTCATGGGCGATTTTAATTACCCGGACATCTGCTGGGAGGAGCAGTCAGCCGGGACGGACCGCTCCAGGAGGTTCTTGGCCGAGTTGCAGGACCTCCACTTGATTCAGGAGGTGCACAGTCCCACCAGAGGAGATGCTCTGCTGGACCTGGTCCTGGCCGCAGGCGACGACCTGGTAAGAGGCCTCCAGGTTCTTGACCACCTGGGCAATAGTGATCATCGCGTGCTGGAATTCACCATCCAGCGTAGAGTGTCAAGGGCCCGCAGCAAGGTGGTGGCCCTAGACTTCAGGAGGGCCAACTTCAGTGAGATGAGGAGATTAGTGGGAGAGGAACTGGGGTCCTTGAGGGCAGAGGAACTCAGCGTCCAAGAGGAGTGGTCGTTCCTTAAGGAAACGATACTCGGGGCCCAAGGGGTGTCCATCCCGACAAGAAGCAAGGCGGGCAGGAGTGTCCAAAAGCCCCCCTGGCTCACCAAGGGTGTCCGGGAATGCCTGCTTGCCAAAAGGGTGGCGTACGCCCGGTGGAAGGGGGGTGTAATCTCCAAAGAGGAGTATACCTCCTCTGCTCGGGCCTGCAGGCGGGCTGTTAGGAAGGCCAAGGCGGAGATAGAGCTCGGATTAGCGTCCAGGATTAAGGATAACAAAAAGTCCTTTTTCAAATATATTGGGAGGATGAAGAAGGCGCCGGGTAATGTGGGGCCCCTGCAGGATATGCGGGGCAATCTGGTGGTTGCGTCAGAGGATAAAGCGGACCTCTTTAACCAATTCTTCACCTCCGTTTTCTTGTGCAGGGACCGGGACTTCCCTGCTGTGATAGAAGCCGGACGCGAGGGGATCGCCTTCAGACCTCAGGTTGGGGAGGACCGGGTTAGAGAGCTTCTGGAGGGGCTGGACGCGTTCAAGTCAGCGGGTCCGGATGCTCTCCACCCCAGGGTGCTGAGGGAGCTGGCTGGGGTTATTGCAGGGCCCCTGGCACGGCTCTACGAGCGATCGTGGTGCTTGGGCCAGGTGCCAGACGATTGGAAGGTAGCTAATGTGGTCCCCATCTTCAAAAAAGGGAAAAGGGAGGACCCGGGCAATTATAGGCCCGTCAGTCTTACCTCAATCCTGGGGAAGCTCTTTGAGAAGATCATCAAGGAGCACATTTGTGATGGGCCGGCATCAGAAATGATGCTCAGGGGCAATCAGCATGGATTTATTAGGGGGAGATCATGTCAGACCAACCTGATTGCCTTTTATGATCAGGTCACAAAGGCCATGGATGCAGGTGTCGCGGTGGATGTAGTCTTTCTGGACTTCAGCAAGGCCTTTGACACCGTCTCTCACCCCATCCTAATTAATAAACTAGGCGACTGTGGCATAGATGCCTACACAGTCAGATGGATTGCAGATTGGCTGAAGGGTCGCACTCAGAGGGTGGTGGTGGATGGATCATACTCGACTTGGGGGGAGGTGGGTAGTGGAGTCCCCCAGGGCTCGGTCCTGGGGCCTGCGCTGTTCAATTTCTTCATCAGCGATCTTGATGTTGGGGTGGAAAGCAACCTGTTTAAATTCGCTGATGACACCAAAATTTGGGGGGAGGTGAGCACGCTAGCAGGGAGAGAGAGATTGCAGAAGGATCTGGATAGGTTACAGGGGTGGGCAAACAGGAACAGGATGTGTTTCAATACGGACAAGTGCAGGGTGCTGCACTTGGGTAGTAGGAACCAGCAGCACACTTATACGATGGGGAACTCCCTACTTGAGAGCATGGAGGCGGAAAGGGATCTTGGTGTCATTATTGACTCCAAGATGAACATGGGCCGACAATGCGAGGTCATGGTTGGCAGGGCTAACCGGACCTTGTTGTGCATCCACAGGTGCATCTCGAGTAGAGCCAGGGAGGTGATCCTCCCCCTCTATGCGACGCTGGTCAGGCCGCAGCTGGAGTATTGTGTCCAGTTCTGTGCGCCCCATTTCAGGAGGGATGTGGACAACATGGAGAGGGTCCAGAGGAGGGCCACCCGCATGATCCGGGGACAACAGGGCAGACCCTACAGTGAGAGACTGCGGGACTTGAACCTATTCAGCCTCCACAAGAGAAGGCTGAGGGGGGACCTGGTGACCGTCTATAAACTCACTAGGGGGAACCAGAAGGGTTTGGGGGAGACGCTGTTTCCCCTAGCCCCCGCTGGCATAACAAGGAGTAATGGGCACAAGTTGATGGAGAGGAGGTACAGATTGGACATCCGAAAAAACTACTTCACAGTTAGGGCGGCTAGGAGCTGGAACCAACTTCCAAGGGAGGTGGTGCTGGCCCCTACCCTGGGGATCTTTAAGAAGAGGCTGGATACTTACCTGGCTGGACTCATTTGAGTCCCGTTTTTGTTTTTAGGGTTTTTTGTTGTTCTCCCGCCCTGGCGGGGGGTCGGGCTAGAAGATCTATTAGGTCCCTTCCGACCCTGAAACTATGAAACTATGAGAATCAACTAGTGGTCCAGAATTCATCCTTGCCTCCATTTTCATTGGAAGCAATTAATATAATCTCTGCATGATGCTCTTATTCCTTTGCATAACTGAGGGTTCATCTACATGTGCAGTTAATGTGGCTGAATAAACTCTGGTACAATTTGCATCTGAATGTATTGATCCTGGGCACTGCCTTTGCATGTGCACCTGGGACCACAGCACATTGAACCGGGGTGGAGTAGCCCCAGCTGGCAGGGAGCCTGGGGGGGGGTCAGCCTGACAGCCTGGGGTTGCTCTGACTCAGCTCAACGTGCTGCAGAAGGGCCGGCTGGGGCATGAGGGTGCTTCAGTGTGGGGTTAGCCAGCAGGCAGCCCCCACACTGAAGCACCCTCATGCCTGAACCAGCTCCATCACTGTTTAAATGTGCATTGTGGTGGAATAAAAATAACTCTGCCATTAGGCAGTACTTGTATCTGGCAGTACTATCCTACAGCAGATTTAATTAGTTTACTCCATTCTAATAGCACCACAAATGTAGACAGTGACATTTTACTGCAGAGCTAATTAGTCAGCTCTGCAGTAAACATCTTGTGTAGATATGCCCCGAGTGTCCTTCATAATAAAATGAGAATTCTTTTCAGTGCTGAAAGTAAAAAGGGATGCCAGAGCCAGAAGTCCATGATACTTCAGCATAAGCCACAATACTCCCATGGTACTTCACAGTCAAAAACTAAACACTCATAATGGCATGTGTATGTAAAATTAGATACTTTTATAAAAAGGACTGTCAATACCTATTCATTATGCACTACCACAGCCGCTCTCCCGTGTTATCTTTCTCATGTCATAATTTTTTTTTAAACTTATCCAGATAGTTACTATGGTATGGTCCTAGAAGGCATCATAGGGACTCTTAACCACAGCTCACAGCCAGCCTGTAAACTGCCTTGTAATGTGTAGAGCAGTCCTTCATATCCCACTGTGTTCTCAGTCAGGCCTTTCTAACTAATTCATCAGGAGACTGTCAATGGCTCAATTCCCTAAAGGGTCACTCAAGTTCATATGTTGAGATCCCCGAGACTAATTCACTCAAATCCCTTTGTTGAGGGTCACCACCTTGGCTCAAGTTGAAATCAATTAATTAAAGCTGCACTTCAATGAATTCAAGTGCATGAATCCATCTTCTTAGATCTGTTCATTACTTCTTGGTTCATCCCCTTCCATCAACTCATTAATAGTCTCAGAGGCCCATCAACTTATATCAGTTCCTTCATTCAGTGTTTATCCCCTTTCCATCAGTTCATTAGGGGACTTAAATCACTTTGTTCATTCAGGATCCACACCCTTGCATCAATTCAGGCTGCAGAGGCAAATCATCTTAAAGCAATTTGATCAGGCAGCTCAGCAACAATCAAACGGGTCAATCAAGTAAAAAAAAAAAAGTCAATCCACACCTGGCTGGCTCCACTGCCCCAGCTCACCATGGGCTCAGGCTTCACTACCTCACATCAGCCCATCTCATCAGGTACATACTTTGGCCCGGGGTTCAGTTCTTGTCCCTGTAGGCCAAACCAGCATCCTGTCTCTGAGGGTCCTGCTGTTCATTGGTGGTCCTCCAGCCACTCAAACCTGCTGTCTTGTGCCTTTCCCCTGCAGATTGCCTCAGACCAGTGCAAACTGGAAACTCCTCTGGTGTCCTCCCTCTGTGGGCAGTACTGTTCTTCCTTGGCTGCCCCTCTTCAGGGTCAGAAGTACTGCTTCAAGTTTCCTTGTTGCCATTTGGGAAAGAGCACTCACTGCAAAAACACAGCAGGACACTCCTGGCACTAGCTGGGCTTCTTCTCTCACCTGCAGTTAAGTATGGGGTGCTTGCTATCCCCGGGACTTCCTCCTTGCTTCTTCCTTCACACTGCTCCATCTGAAATCAATCTAAAAGTACACACTGATTTCAGTGGAAACAGATTTTAGCCACAATCAAACATTTTCAGAACCAAACACTTTTTACATTTTGCTCTAGTCTACTCTGGACAACATTTACCAGCATTGCTAACACTGGTAGCTCAGGTCTTCAAAATTATTTAGATTCTGACTGCATTTGGGATATAGGATCAGACCCTTAAACTCTTATGTATTAGAGAGAGATTCTGTTTGGAGACTATGGGAGAATCAGCCTGCTGCTAGGATCTTTTACTGAATAAGAGTTTAATCATTTAGAATTAATTCTTTATGTAAAGTCTGACCATTAGTTTGGAGGAGTAAAAAAAAAAGCCATGCTATCACTTCTATTTGACAAATTTCAAAATTGAAAAGAAAATAGTAAAAATATCCCTCACTAAGTAGATGCAGTGTTTGCTATTATACTATATAATGTTTTCCCAAATGAAACAAGCTACATTGGTAAAAGATATTTTATCTGGCATAACTGCCTCTATAGCTGGGCTTTTGCTAGATAGTCATGTTGTTAAAAACAACAATTGAAAAAGCAAAACAAAACAAAAACAAAGACCCCTCTACCCCTTATTACTGTACTGATAAAAGTTTCTCGCATGGGCCTAGTAACACCCATCTTGTATGTATGTTGTTACTTTTAAGCAGTATATGTACAGATACTAAATTTTGTTCTAAAGTTCTGAGACAGCTTCAGATTCTCCCTAAGTCTGTGATCCTGCAAAGATTTAATGCATTTTAATTTTATGCACTGTGGGTGGTTCTGGTGAATTCAGAGAAAGCACATACAATGTGCAAAATTAAGTACACAAATAAAAACTGGCAGGACTGGGGTTAAAACTGCAATGCATGGGGTACATCTACACATGTGCTTTACTGCAGAGTGGACTAATTAGCTCATCAGTAAAGTGCCACCATTTACACACGCGCTGGTATTAGAGTGCAGTAAATTAGTTAATTCCACTGTAAGATCGTACTGTCAGGGACAGTACGATCTTATGGCAGAGTACTTAACTCTGCCAATATGCATGTGTTGATGGTAGCAGAGGCTGGCTGGGGCACAAAGATGCTAAAGTGTGGGGGCTGCCTGCTGCCTTCCCCCACTGTTTAGCACCATGCCCCACTCAGCCTCTCTACTGCTCAGTGGTACCATTCGGAGCCCTCGGCTGACTCCTCCTGTGACCCCTGCCAGCCCAAGGCTGCTCTGCCCCAGCTCAAAGTGCTGCAGTCCCAGACACGTGTGTAGCTGTTGCATGCGGGAGCAGCTGACTCCAGCACAAACTGTGCCAGAGTTTATCATGTCACCTTCATAGCATGTGTAGATGTGCCCATGATGTACAAGGTGCAATTAATCAGATGTTCATCAACTAAAAGGATGCATTTGTGGCTGTAGGACTTTTCAGACACTCAACATCTTCCAGATATCCTGCTGTTTCACTCCTTTGGTCAGTATATTTATATTTTTGATTTAGGGGGCCCAAAGGAGGTAAGTCGTGGACAAGAGCCTTATTGTACATGCCACTATACAAATATATGAAAAATCAATTTGTTCCAAAAGGAATTTAAATATGCCCCCAAATCAGATATAGTCTTTATACATCCTGGGCACATCAAGATGAATGCACACCTATGGTATCTGCACACTGCACATGCAGGTACTCTACACTGCTAATTTGCAGCTTGAGGGTGGCGGGGGAGGACAGGCGGTTTTGACACCAGAAAAACCTGGTGTCAAAAAACCTGCACTTGAAAAAAGCAGGGTGGTGGATGTGGCTGCAGCACGTGCTGCCCGAGACCAGAGCCTGGGCAGCTGGAGCCATGCTTTGGATGCCGGCAGGCTCCCTGCTGCCAGATCGCCACTACTGGAGCCCCAGGAGGCACCCAGGACCCCAGGAAAGGCTGCTAGAGCCAGCCTGAGGCAACTTGCTGCATGCCAGAGCATGCGGGCATGGACATTCTCTAGGGACAAGTAGAAGCAGTATAACTGTGCGCCACTGCTATTTGTCCCCGAGAAAACGGATGTGTGCACTTGTCTGGACGCACTCCCTGTGTTCAAGAGAAGCATTATAATTTTAAAAATATTTTTTGATATAATAGATTTAGACTTAATGTCTTCCAAGTTGTTCCTCTGCTTAATCTGCTTTTTCAGTTAAGCCTATGTGGAATCAGAAAAAATATATGCCTTAAACTTTGACTATTTTAGTTATAAGATGACATAACCGCTTTGTGGAGAATTGCTGGCTCTGTATAGTAGAACAGATAAGAGAAAGTGTTTGTTCTTTGTAACTCCTCTGCAACTGCTTCGCTCACCGCGGCCTTGAAGATAGCAAAAAGTATATACAACTCTGATTTGCAGGTGCAAGAAGGAGGTTTGTGAACTAACCTCGCCTCCCCCATTAGTTCCCATCCTGATTACAGCAAAGAAATAATGAAATAATATTATAGCCGCTTTTCATGCTAATTTCACTATATGATCACGTGAGTTGTAAGCAACTGTTAAAAAGTATATAAGCCTCCTGATTTTGCTCTTGGGGGGGGGACCCCTTCCATGCTTGGGAAATCCATGTCACTTTGGAGTCCCCCCTACAGCTGTAGTTTCTTTTGAATAAAAGCTTCTGCTGACCTGACCCAAAAGTATGCTGCGTGTGTTTCCACGACAATTCCTGGTGCCGTGACTCGGATCCAGAACACAGGCTGAGAAAGGAGGACCGCAGACTGCCCCCCCCGAACCCCGAGGCGCCAAACTTGAGAGGTAAGAGACCTAATTCAAAATCTCTATTGGGGTTTCGGAGGAGGACTGCCTGTAGGCTCCCAACTTGGCCGTGGTAACTGGATCTGAACCTTGTTAAAACAGGTCAGTCTGAACCTTACTGCCGGCTAAAATTTTCTGTCTGGTAAAGGATCCCATTTTGTGTCTGGTAACGTACGTTTTATTTAGGGAGAAACTGTATGAAGCACCTTCATCCTACAGCACATCGGGCTTGTCGTTAATTAACTAAGGCGGTGTGGGGGAGGAGGTCTGGCTGACTGAATGAATGTGCATGTGTGTGTATTTAGAAATATGAGCCACTGACCAGGTCTGAGACTACGGTTGGGTTCAGCCGCCCCAATTCTGCCTGACAGGGCAGTTTTGAAAGCAAGGGGGCCCAACTGGAACCTCGTGACCCAGTGGACAGGGCTTCCCAGTGATTGAATAAATGTGTGTGTGTGCATTTAGAAAAATGAGCCACTGACCAGGTCTGGGACTAAGGCTGGGTCTAGCCGCCCCGATTCTGCCTAAAAAAGGTAGCGTCGAAAGCAAGGGGGCCCAGCTGAAACCTCGTGACCCAGTGGACAGGGCGTCTGAGTGATTTTGTCTTTTCCAAACCCCTTGTCCCAGTAGCTTCTGCCGAGAGCAGGAGTGAAAGGATTCCTCTTGTGTTTCCCTTCCCATTTCCATTTTATGAGCCGGTGTCGGGTCAGAAGCCTTTTGTCTGGGCAGTGAAAAACTGCGGGGCAAGGCACTGAGCGGCCCGGACATCCTAAATAAGCCTCTCCTACGTCTCCCTGTGTGACTGAAAATGGGAACGAGTCAGTCTAAACAAGTTCCCGTCCCCCCTAAGGGGACTCCGGCGTACTTTATGTACACACACTATTCTCCCGAGGCTTGCAAGTACCTGGATAAGTGGAACTGGTATACTAGGGATGATCCTGTGAAGCATTTTCCACAAGAAGGAACATTTGATCAGGATAAAATAGTGCACTTAAGAGGGGCTTTAGAGTCCCGTGGATCCAAAACACCACAAAACCAGTGGGACGCGTTCTTTTATTGGTATGATGAAATGTCCAAAAGGCGGACAGAATCTCAAACTAGGAGCCTAAAAGACTCTCAAGAAAAATTAAAACAGCAGTTACAAGCTGTTCGGGAGAAATTGGCTGCTCCCCCAAATTACACGCCGGCCACCGCTCCGATGTATCCAGCATTGCCCGGGGCGCCCCCACCACCGGAGCCAGCAGAGGATATCCTTGACCTTTGTTCGAACCCTGCTCTCCTGGGACTCCCACATCAGCAACAACCGGTTCAACATCAGGCTGCAGCCCAGGCTAGTAACTCATTAGCTGAAGCTCCTTCAGTAAATCCATCCACGGAGCTTAATAGTCTGGACTCATCCACCATATCTGCCACTCAATCATCACCAGTGTGGCAATTTACTCCTGGGTCACAACCCACCACAGGTGTATTTAGAAGAATGGGAATAGGCATGGAAAGATCTCCCATCAATCTTAGATCCCGAGCTGCACAAGTTTACCCCCTAAGACAAATGCCAGGCATTGGCACCGATGGACAAAATATAGTAACCGTGCATGCACCCTGGACTCCAGGTGATCTCTACAATTTAACTCAAAAATTCCCCAAAATCAGGGAAGACCCAGAAAAATTTCAGGAAGAATTGCAGACTGTTATAAATTGTTATAATCCAACATGGGCTGACATTAATCAGCTCATGCGATCGATTTTGCCCAAGGAAACTATGCTACGTCTGTATGCTGCCTGTACTTGGCCAGATCAAAACCCAGGGATTGGCCAAGACTTTATTGACAAGAGAAATGCTTTGGTTCAGGCAGTTCTCACAATTTGCCCAAAAAAGGCAGACTGGACCAAAATAAATACCTGTAAACAAAACAAAAATGAACACCCCAGTGACTATTTGGAACGCCTCAAACAGGCATTTGAACGATACTCAGGAATGGATAACCCAGTCGGAAATGCTAAACAAGCAATAGTGGCAGCATTCATCCAGGGACTTAACCCTAAAATTGCTGAGAAAATTCAAACAGTAATTATTGGCTGGGAAACTAAAGATTTGACTGAAGTCCTTGCTGCGGCTAACCATTTTCATAACAAATTGGAACGGTCTAAAGACAATGCCGAGTTTAAGTTAATGGCCTTACAGATTTCTCAGTTGCAGGGTCCAGGTAGAGGAAGGGGACGAGGACGGGGAAGGGGAGGCCCGGGTAGATTCAGGGGAAGAGATAGATCCTTGAGCCCACAAAACCCAGGCTATGGGAACCAATGTCATTATTGCAAGCAAGAAGGACATTGGAAATCAGAATGCCCCAAGCGCCCCGGCCAAGGACCCAGACCCCAGTCCCTGCCCCCACCTCCACTTCCTGTCAATTTTCCCAGTGTTGAATAGGACAGCCTGAGGGACAGTGACATCATCGCTCCTTTGCTTGCTACTGACCAATCTGGTCCGTTTGTTGAATGCCTTATTTCTGGTAAACCTGTCTCCTGTCTTGTCGACACCGGAGCATCCCGCTCCACGCTAAAGGCTGCTGAGTTTCCTTTTCTACCTTATTCTCCTGAAACTATAAATGCTGTCGGTATAGGCGGACAACCTATCCCACATCCCGTCTCTGAACCTGTCTCCATCTCTATTGGCCCTTTGTCTGAAAATCATGCCTTTCTTCTTAGCCCCTGTGCACCTGTCAACCTTCTTGGTAAGGATTTGTTGTGTAAACTGGGATGCGTGATTTATTGTAGCCCAGATGGTGTTTACCTTGAGGTACCAGAACATAGGGAAACTGAGCTTGTGGCTTTGCTAACCCAGGAGTACTCTGAACCTGACACTTCCTACTTGCAAGAGGAACTGTTGGCACGAGTACCTCCACAGCTGTGGTCCACCCATGCAAATGAAGTGGGGCACATGCTGAGTGCTGAACCAGTGCGTATCATCTTGAACCCTGCCAAGCCA
>NW_005841867.1:3562097-3569451 GCF_000455745.1 Alligator sinensis | reverse complement strand
GGCTGATAGTGTTCTTTTTCTTACTGGTGCTGGTTATGTTTGTTGTTAAAATTCTTTGTCCCTCCTGTATCTAAAAATGGCACTGATATCCTTATATATCACACTTGGGTATCTCAGTATCACCCAAGGGGGGTGGGAGAAAAATTTGTACTTGCAGATCTCCCGTACGGTGGCTCAAGCTGGAAATAAAAGTGACTGCTGGATATGCTCTCACAGCCCAGCGCACCTACAACAAGGAATCCCAATGATCGGAGTACCAATATCCCTCCGGCAATGGGGAACAATAAACGGCGGCTTCGTTAGACACTACTCGTTAGCTGCCCATCGGTCCGCTCCTAAAGAATGGAGGGCCGCCCCTGCTAACTGGATAATCTCCCCAAGAGTAGAGGCGCCTTTCTGTTACAGATCCAACAACACCGGAGCTTATAATAAAGCCACACCTGTAGGACACTACCCTCATTGCCTAACTACTCTAGATTATAGCCCCAATAGCACCAGTGGAATCCTGTTGGGTAATGTACCCTCTCTCAATTGTACAGGATTCATGGTCTACAACTTTTCTAAGGAACCTCATGTTGCTCTCATTGCAAACAGATCGGAATTTTACATTGACTCCAATTTTACTTCTTGTAATATATCTCGGTCCAGCAGGATAACAGCTGAACGTGGTCCGTCCTATACGATGCATATTAATCGAAAGTGCCGGATATGGCACAACACCTGTCGAGATTTGAGTACCCTTTCTGCCCCAGGCCTTTACTGGCTCTGCGGAAACAGGGCTCATAAAATCTTGCCCTGGAATTGGGTGGGGGCATGCACTCTTGGACGTGTTATCCCTGGTTTTGAAATGCATAGTACAATATATCTGGAACAAGTAAAAAATTTCAACCATCACATGAAAAGGGCGGTTAACCCCTTAGCTACCAGAAACACAGGGTTCCATCAATTTGTGAGAACCTTCATACCGTGGCTTGGAGTAAGAGAATTGGAACTAGCCATAATTAACATTTCAGCCACAATGGAAGCTATGGGAAATGCCACTGCGGATGCAATTCAGGCTCTGCAAGAAGAGATCTCCCAGATCTCACAAGTAACTATACAACACCGCGTAGCCCTAGATTACCTATTGGTATCCCAGGGAGGAGTATGTGCCTTAGTAAACTCCACCTGTTGTGTCTATGTCAATCAGGACATGCGAATTGAAACTGACATTCGTAAAATCCGAAGTCAGTTAAGGGTCTTACATCAAGTGGCCTCAGAAAATACTGACTGGGGTCTAAAAGAAATGTGGTCTTGGCTAACCTCCTGGCTCCCAGATTCCGGGGCCCTTGGCAAGAAAATCCTGTATGGAATATTGTTTGTCTTTATAGCTCTGAAAGTGTTTTATGTCTTAGTGCAACTGATCCTCTGCTGCGTGAAAGCCAGCAGGAGAAGCTTTAGCAAGGCAAAAAAACCCACAGCAGAGTCCAGAATAATGGTATTACAAAAGTGTGAGCAGATTAAAAGAAAACATGAAAGGCTGCATGATAAAATAGAGGGGCTCATGAGAATAAAAATTTAAGGGTAAAGTGAGACTAAATAGTCTCAAAGGGGGGGGGAACTGTGGAATCAGAAAAAATATATGCCTTAAACTTTGACTATTTTAGTTATAAGATGACATAACCGCTTTGTGGAGAATTGCTGGCTCTGTATAGTAGAACAGATAAGAGAAAGTGTTTGTTCTTTGTAACTCCTCTGCAACTGCTTCGCTCACCGCGGCCTTGAAGATAGCAAAAAGTATGTACAACTCTGATTTGCAGGTGCAAGAAGGAGGTTTGTGAACTAACCTCGCCTCCCCCATTAGTTCCCATCCTGATTACAGCAAAGAAATAATGAAATAATATTATAGCCGCTTTTCATGCTAATTTCACTGTATGATCACGTGAGTTGTAAGCAACTGTTAAAAAGTATATAAGCCTCCTGATTTTGCTCTTGGGGGGGGACCCCTTCCAAGTGCTTGGAAAATCCATGTCACTTTGGAATCCCCCCTACAGCTGTAGTTTCTTTTGAATAAAAGCTTCTGCTGACCTGACCCAAAAGTATGCTGCGTGTGTTTCCACGACACCTAGATATTTGTAAAGTAGTAGGAATAAGATGAAAATTAATTCAGTGTGTCCCAGGCTAATAGCAAAACTTACCACTTAAATAAATCTAAATGGTTCTTGAAAAGTTCCTAGACCTAAATGATTTTTTAAACAGGAGACCTCTCTAAAATATGCAGGTTTAAGCATGTAAGGAATTAGGAGCCTTTGAGGTTATGCATTACCTTCTAGTACTTTAGAAGACATGAGTATCTGTTTATCATGCAAGGTTAAAACCCATAATTCCAAGATGCTTCTGTGGTTGAAGATTTGAGAGCTTTGGCCACATAATGTATTGTTCCCAGAGTTCAAAAAGAGATGCACCTGTAATAGGTTTATAGTGTTTGAGAACTTTGTGATAAATCTTAAATGACATGTGAACTGTACAACCTTTAGTCAGAGATTTTTTGCTTCCTTTTAGACCCTGACTATTCTGTAGCTATAAGTATGTTATTGAAATAGTTTAGAAATGTGGTTTATGTGAGCTTAAACATTGAACTTCAGGTTGCGGCGGGGTTAAAATTCCAATATTGTATGATTGACAGCTTTTAATTTAGAGATTATTTTGAATGTGTGGCCAATTAGAGGTAATAGTGAATAAAGGCAGCAAACAGAAAGGAACTTAAAAATAATTTCCACCCTAAAATAAACCTATTCCTTATCCCAGAACTTTCTGTTGGTTTGGAATATCCCATATTCCTCATCTAGGGATTTTTACCCCTCTGGTCGCGTCCAGACGAGCGGCACAAATAGCAGTGGCAGAAATAGTAGTCCCAGTTGGTCCCTATGTGCTGCGGAAGTGGGGGCTGGTTGGGGCACAGGGTACCTCAGCCTGGGGATAGCTGGCAGGCAGCCTCCGGGCTGAGCACACCATGCCCTGGCCAGCCGCTGAGCGGCATGTGGAGACAGGGGAGCCCCCATGCCGAGGTGCACTGTGCCACAGCCAGCTGTGGATCGCAGGGCACCTCGAGATTGGGGGTCAGGCAGCCCTAGACTGGTGCTTCCCTGTCTCTATGGGCCTCAGCACAGGGACTCTGCCTCCTCTCTGTTGCACGTGGAGATGGGGCAACCCCTGCACTGAGGCACATGGTGCCCCAGCCAGCTGCAGGGTGGCTGGCTGGGGCATGGTGTGCCTTGAGATGGGGAAGCAGGCAGCCCTGGGCTGGTGCTTCCCTGTCTCCACGCACAGGGGCTCCGCGAGAGATGCAGAGGGAAAGCAGAGATGGGAGCATGAACCCATGGCTGCCTGCTCCCCTGTCTTGAGGCACACTGTACCTCAGAGCAGGGGCTCCACGGCACACAGAGATAGGGGAGCAGAAAGCTCTGGGCCGCTTGCTCCCCCATCTCAGCATTTGTCCTAGCATTTTTATGTGCTTTGTGACACTTTTTTGGGCTTTTTGCTCCCATGCTTCAAATGTTGCCCCCTGTGCTGCAAATTAGCAGCACCATGTATGATTTAATATGCAACGTGTACAGTTTGTGATGCCACAAACTGACATGCCTGCAAGTCTGGACATGCCTGTTGGGTGTATTCTTACTACCACTAATACCATAAAAGCATCTCTATTTCTTTCCTTCCATCTCTGGTCTTTCCCCCTTCCTTTGCTTTTTCACACCAGTCATCATAAGCCCAAGCTCCCAAGATCTGCCTGTTTTCTAAAAACAATTGGCATAATCTTCTTTCCTCAGTACAATTTCCCCCCCAAAGCTAACTGACACGGTCCGACTCCTTGGCCTCCTAACTGACCGAGACAGCATAATACTTCAGTCACGGGGAAGGAACTCCCAGACACTTTACTCAAAACTGTGCATGTAAAATGCTCTTCTCTCCTAGGGCACAGTGCAAGGATTGATGTATACTGTCTCAGTCTGAGGAAATTGCCTTGCTGCTTTTCTGTCAGGAATGTGTTGCTTTTCACTTCCTTATCTCTAGTTTTCACAAGAACCATTTTCGGAGGAGGATCCCCTCAAGCTACATTAGAGAGGCATCTGTTTTATTAGAGATCATCATTCAGCAACTCCTTCCTCACAATCATTTTTTAGTGGAGGATGATATCAGGAAATTGTAGCCAATATCCCCACCTGCCCTTCATTCTCAAGATACAAAAGCCCCTTTAAAGTGAAAAGCCATCAGAAAGTCTCAAGCACCTCCAAAAACCACTTCCCTTCTGTTATCTGTTTCTTACACTCTTTTTAAATAAAATGACAATAGCACAACCCTACATAGGTGGGTACTGACAGATTGTGTGTCTACAAAATGAGCCATTTCTTAAACCCTGCCCCTCCCTTCCTCAGTATATTGAGTTAACTCTCACCATTTACTTCAAATCCAAAAATGACAGGTTCCTTGCTGAGCAGCTATACCCTTAGCCTCCCTCTGGCCTGGTGTTAGACTCCTGACCCCCAAGATATATATACTTTCTAGCTGTTTTTATTTATACTATTCTGGCTCCCCAGTATCTCCATGTATGCCTTGACTACTCCATGCTTCCTGGTATCAGTCCTTCCTTTGGTATAACACATCTAGCTCTGCCCAATGTCTTTTCCCTTCTCAAATATTTTAGCACCTTTCCCATCCGGGCTAGTGTAAACTAGTCTAAATAACTTCTTTTTTCTCCTCCTTACTGTTCAGGAGTTTCTTAATGTTCAGGAACCTCAGTGCCACCCCTACAGTGTCACCTGCCATGTCCTTCTGCTCTTCACTCAATGGCTGGCCACCTGGTAAACCTGCAGACCATTTCAAGGTATAAACATTTCCATCTGTTCAAGGGATGTGTTGGGGAAAACTTGTCCCTGGGTTCGTTAGGCAGAGGTCAGACGAACAACAACATAAGTTTAAAGACTTGATTTATTAAAGAATGTATTCTGAACAGACAACTGCCCCGAGAGGAAACTGTCTGTTGTTCTACTTCGCGCTCAGCTTGATTATATAGCAAGTATGATATAGGCAGTATGACATCATATGCATAGTAACAGATACATCAATCCATTAATAGCCACACTCTTTCTATACTAGTATCCTGTTTTTACTAAACTAGAATTGTTCCAGTTTGTGCTTAGCCTAGCAGTTTGGGGCCATGCCCTTTGACTTCCTCATAGCTTAAGCTGTGTACGTGATTTGCTCGTTTACACATGATGGCAATTGACTCCGTTTTGTTCCCCTTCAGATGAACCCCTTGCACATTCCTATTAATGGTTCTTGATGGGCTGTATAGGCTCACAAAGCCTCAATCATGATGGAAAGTGTGAGGTTATATATTACACCACTGATTTGGTGTCCTTTTAAACATGGCATTACTCATGTGAATCAGGTGAGCTTTATCATCATCCTCATTTTACAGCCGGAGAAACTGAGTTATAGCCAGGTTAAATCTCAGATTTGGAACACTTCTTTTTCCAGAGATGCTGAGCTCCAAAATGTCCAAGTGAAGTTTAAGTTCATGGTTGTTCAGCACCACTAAAAACAGGCTCTATTAGGTCACAGGAAATGAATTAACTCTGCAACAGGGCAGTACTTGTAAGTACAAATACTAAGGATAGTACCTGTAAATATAAGTACTATCCTGTTGTGGAATTTTTTATTTTGCAGCACTGCACATGTACAAGCTGATGCGGCTAGCTGGGGCATAAGAGTGCTTGAGTGCAGGGACTGCCTGCCAGCTAGCCCCAAACTGGGGCACCCTTGTGCCACATCCAGCCCCTTGCAACATGTTTTGCTGGGTCAAAGCAGCCCCAGACTGGCAAGCTGCTCCCCCCCACCTCCATCAGCTGGGGCTGTTCCAACCCAGCTCAACATGCTGCAGTCCCAGGTGCATGTGTAAATGCAGCATCCAAGAGCAATAAACTCTGGTGCAATAAGCACCAGAGTTTATTGCTTTGCCTTAATAGTATATGTAGGCCCAATCACAGTGTCCCGAAGTAAGAACTCAGAGACAAGTGTAGCTTAGGTGGTACTCTGACAAGGTACCCCCTCTCCAACTGAAGGGATTTAGCAGGTGCTAGCGCACTATGGGAGGTGTAGCAACTTATGGAGAGCAGCTCTCCTCCTATTCCCTATAGAGCCGAGACACCAGTTGGAACTTAACCACATATAATTTAATAAGGGAAGAACCGGGTTGGGGTATGACATGTGCAGGAGAGTATGGGGGATCCTGGATAATAGGGGTACAGTCCTGTGTGTACCCGGGCGGGGAGGGGAACCAGGGGAGCAAGAGGGGATTCGGTAAAGGTTAGGTACACATATACATCTAGCAGAGGCAAATCAACAACAAAGCTTGAGGTGCAGGGTTTCACAGAATATAAGACACAGGGTTTCTAAAATATGAGGCGCAGATCCCACAAAATTTAGGAGTATGGTATGATTTACAGATAGCTTTGCACATTGAAATAATTTTCTACTGAGACAGGAATTATTGGAAGGATACCAGGGTTAGCCCTCACTACTATTCAGTGAGTGTCTTGAGATTTCACTTTTCATAATGTTAGAATCAGTCACCTAACATTGGCACCAGGAGTTAATGCTTCATTTAATGGAAAAGCTAGCATTTGTAACAGAGTAGCACTGCCTCCTGGGGTAGCATTAATACTATGTTCTGAGACCAGGCCATGGATTGTGAATCTGTTCAAACTCTTGTCAGATCTTATTAATGTGGGTCACATGACCTCTTAGTCCTTTTGGAAATGCATCAGTCTGGGCAGTTTCACCTGAAGGCTTGGGATTTATACAAATCCAAATCTCAAAGAAAATTCACCACCTTCTGTCTTCAAGCCCTTAGTTTCCCTTATCTTAGGTATCTTCAAGAAGGTTGCATTGCCTTAGACTACTCCCTTGCAGCTCACTTCCTTTGAAGTCAGGTATCCATTCCCTTTCATTCACGAATAGGTGATAAATGGACACTTCTTCAGAGATCTGCATGGTGCAGGCAATATGAAGCTATGATGTGTCTACGCTTCCCCATAATAGGGAAGTAGAAGTGAAAAAAAAACTAACATCAGAATTGGGCAAAGTGATTCCAGTGCCAAGCTACTTATGCATACTTGCCTATGAATAGCTTCAGTTGTCTGCTTTCAGAAGCCCTTGTTGACAATTAGAAGGCATTTTGTTCAAAAAGCCATTCATATCTTTTTCTAGCACTTCTGGCACTGTTCAAAAACTGTGTTAATAGCCTCATTTTGACTTGTTATATACTTACAGCAGCCTTCACATGCATTCCAGGTCCTAAATAGCTCTAGTC
>NW_005841867.1:3540677-3562066 GCF_000455745.1 Alligator sinensis | reverse complement strand
CCTGCTGAAAATTTTATGCTCATAACCAAGTATTAGTCAGGCTTCATAGATGATAATTTGCTTTGCCTCATTTGTACACTTCAAGAGGTAGAAATCAGGGCGTTTTTTGAATACGCGCCTTGTCCATGGAATTCACTTCCTATTGTCACTGAAGATGCTTAATCAGACTTGGCTAAAGAATAGGTTTATTAGAAATGTACCTATTCTTAATTACTAATTTGTTTTATAATTGCTGATAATTCCATAACATTCTCAGGTGTTATTGAGAAATGTATCGATAAATACAAGTTATTATTCTTGGTAGGTTGGGAACACCCAGGATGGGCAGCACCCACACACTAATGCTTTTGTGCCATCTGTACCACTAAATATAGTCAGAAGTTAGCAGCATGTAAGTAGGAAGTTCACCTTCTTAACTTTGTAATTTGAAGAAGGCAATAGAGACAGGGCAGATCACTTCTACTCTTCACTAAAGGTGCTGTGAGAATTTGGGTATAATGGCTCATACTAGAAGCCTTCTGTAAAAGAATAGCCAGTAACTCCTCCCCCCCTGGAATATCTGAGAAGCTGATAAGGCACTTAGAGCAATGAAATGATTAATTATTTGCTTGACTTCTCCCAGGGAGAAATGAAGTAGAGCCAATATAGTTGACTGTTGTATGTGATCTTTCCAAATATGAGGTTCCAGCTGAGAGAAAGAATCCAACTCACCATTCTTTCACATGAGTTATGTGCATATATTTCTCCTAGCCACATCTGGGACCTGAATGCCAAAGGCTCAAATATGAAAGTGCTGTTGTGTGAACCTTATTCTTTGTTGGCAATCCCTCATAGTTGAGGATGATTTTCTTCCAGGATTGTCTTATCTGTGGGTCCAAAGATAGCTGATGAGGCCGATCTGGGATCGAAAGACTTTGCTGCAGCACAGACATATGTTTCTGTGCAGGGTGGGTAGCTCTAGATTCTTCTTTCGGTTCATGACATGCTGTTTCTACCACTTCCGCTGTTCTGTCTCCTGGCAAGTGAAAAGATGTTCACTTTTGATTCTGGAAATGCAGCCACATGGCTGCAGTAGCCCAGGGCAGAAGTTGTGGGGCAATAAGGCATGGCCCCTTGTTCAGCTGGAGCAGACAGCTTGGGCTAAGGCTAGCCCGCCCACCCTGCCAGGGGGAGATGCAAAGGGTCCTGGGATGCTGAGGGACTGTGAGGTAACTTGAATCTGATGAGGATCTGGGACAGAAGTTCAATAAACGGATTTAATCTTAATCAGTTAAATCTGATACTACATTCATTCAAATTTATCGTAAACCTGTTTTGGCCATTTTGAAAGCAGCTGATGTGCACTAAACTTATGCTATGTCACAGATTTGAACCAGTTTCCAATCACATATACCAGGTTGTGAGTAATTTCTGTCCCTAGCCCTGTTGTCATCATAAGGTTTCAAAGTACTGAGATCCTTGCAGCAGACTCTTCCTTCATTTGGGGCAGTCCTGAGTGACAGTGTCCCAGGAGTTAATGTCAATGTTGCAGTTTTTCAAGTTGGCCTTGAGGACATCCTTGAAATACTTTCTCTGCCCTCCTCTTGAGTGCATACCTTAACTGAGCTGGGAGAATAAAACTTGCTTCCGGATTCTGGAGTCGGACATCTGGATGATGTGGCCAGCCCAGCAAAGTTTATGTTGGATGATAATTGCCTTGATACTTAAGATGTTTGCTGAGCTGTATGGCGACCCACCCCATAGCTCTGCACTGCTCAGTGGGTGTGTCTACACATGCAAATGCTGCAGGGTGGGTTTACTCTAGAGTCATTCCAGATGACCCAGATCACCTTCCAGGAGCTCCTTAACCAGCTCTGCCTGCACCTGAATCAGCAGGCCATTGCCATGCAGCCGCTGTTCCCCATGGACACCCAGCTGGTCATTACCCTGCTCAAGCTGGCCATGCCTGGCAGCCTGTGCTAGGCTGGGCCATTACTCTAAAGTAAACCCACCCTGGGCAGGCATCTATACATACGGGGATGTGGGAGAAGATTTGCTGGTCCTGCCCTCTCTGGCCCTGTACCTGCCCCCTGCAGCAGCCCCGCAGGACCTGGAGGCTCCAGTTGCAGCTGCCTGAAGATGGTGGCCATCTTTAAAAGGCAGCCCTGCTCCCTGGTCACCTGCCTTGCTGGCCTGGACCAGCTTGCAGAATGCAGTGGCAGCACGCTGCAGGTCTGTTGCCAGAGCTTCTGCTCACCGTGCCATGGCTGATCCACCCCCAGACCACAAGAGCAACATCCACTACCCTGGGCTCCTGCTCACTGTGCTAACCTGCTGCAGTGACTGCCACCTGGTCTAGGTCAGTCTCAGCCCTGGCACCCCGTGTGTGGTACAGTTGCCTGGCCTGGCTTTGGGCGCCATCCCAGGTCTCCTGCCCCTGCACTGCTGCTGCCCAGACCCTGGCAGGGATGCTGATGACCTGCTCCTGGATGCCACCCACATGCTTCTGGGCCTCCAGCCCCTCCTCCTGTGGGCCATCCGGGCCAGTCAGGACTGGTGACTGCACATCATCCAGACCACCTGGGACTATGAGCAGTGGCTAGAGTTGTTCCGGATGATCCAGAGCACCTTCCAGGAGCTTCTTAACCAGCTCTGCCTGCACCTGACTTGGCAGGCCACCACCATGCAGCCACCCCTCCCCACAGGCACCCAGATGGCCACTGCCCTGCTCCAGCTGGCCATGCATACCAGCCTGTGCTACATCAGCCATGCCTTTGGCATGGGCAAGGCAATCACCAGGGAGGCTGTCCTGGAGGTGTACAGAGCCTTCCAAGATGTGCTGGGCCACACCGTGCTCTGGTTGCATGACCCTCTGAAGGAACCCTGGCACACCTTAACCTCCCAGCTCAAGGTCACTGAGGTCACCATCCCTGTATGCTGAGTAACATCTGTGAGGCCCAGGGAAACTGTTTCACTAGGCCTGGGTGGAGGAGGCCCAGCAGACAGAGGACACCTGGCACTGGAAGTGCCAGCTGCAGTGATAGCGACAGTAGCGGGCCCCACCACTGAAGCCCCAGGCTAGCCACTTACCTGGCAGTGGGGGCCAGGGTACCGGGTGCAAGAGGCGCTGGCCAACCACCTCCTCCTGCACTTCCCTCTGTAGCCCACCTGAACATTTGCCCACATACCCCCACCCCACCATGCACCTCCAGTATCACATTCACAGCAGACAGTTCTCATAAAAGCACATTATTCCCCTTCACAAACACAGACTTCCCCTCCCTTCCCCACACCAGACCCCAAACACCCCCTCCCCTGAACCACTGAGCACCTCCTCCCCACAAAGCCCCTCTACCACCCACCCCACCTGCACCCATAGGTGGAGGGAGAAAAAATTATTTGGGGGGGACTGAACATGCATGCACATGTGCATGTGCATTCATGCCCCCCCACCCCAGCAGGTAAGTCTGTGGGGGAAGGGGCAGGTGGGGGGGGAAGAGGGCAGTGCCAGTGCTAAGCAGTGATCCACACATGGGGCTGCAATCCTGGCTGCATGCATTCCCATCCCCCACTGACTCCAGCCACCTGGAGCCCACAGCTGGGTTGCCCTGTGGCTCTACCCACTGCCCTGCTTTTGTGGGGGCTAAGCCCCATTAGCCCTGGCCTTCTGCCACCTATTCCACCACCAATAAAGCACCCTCTTCCCCTTGCAGACTATGTACAATGCTGTGTGTCCTCTCAGGGTGGAGGGCAATGGGGTGGGGGCCCTTAGGTGGTGGAGACCAGGGATGGACAACCTGTACCCCAGCTGTTGGCTGCTCCCCCATGAGTGCACATGCTACCTCAGCCAGACGCTCCTTGGTCACCATGACCAGTCAGTCCAAGCAACTGGGTCTGGTCCTGGGTCTTGCACTGCCAGAGCCAGCGCATACTCAGGGCCCCAGCTCAGGCTGGCAGTGAGCCTGATGGTGCATCCCAGCTGCCAATTGGTGCCTCTCCCTCATGTGCAGCTGCAGGTCCTACAGAGTCAAAAGAAATCTTATTTGTGAGAATTTGCAACATTTCTGAGATAAAATGCTCTGTACCAGGGGGCTGTGTATGGGGGCAGCCTCAAATCAGGGGCCGCAGGTACCCAGGGACCATGGTAATTTGGTTGAATAGGCTCTAGCCCATGTGGCCACTGGCCAAGCCCCTTATCCCCACTGGCTCTACAGGGGCAGATGGACCACTAGGTGCTGGCCACAGACAGCCTGCATCCCTTGCCTGCATTCCTAGGCTGGGACAGGCCTGGCTCCTGCCAGCTTTAAAGACAGACTGCAGGTCAGTCTGTCTCCTGTGCTGCCACCAAGCCCACAACATTTGAACTTGGGGGACAAGGAGCTCCCACCTGACTGGGACACAGAGCTGATGGCGCCTCTGCCCCCCCCCCCCCCCCCCCCCCCCCCACCCCGGGGGTCTCTCCAGAGAGGTGCCCTGGGGCCAGCTCCCTGCTGCACTGACTCTGCGCCCTGAGCATGCTCCTACTGAGAGTGTCCCAGGCACTCCAAAAGGAACTGTTTGCACAGATTGAGGGGTGCCTGGCCCACTACACCCTGATGTTGCTGATCACCATAGTGTCTGGGGTGCACCTGGCACAGGACCCTGAGCTTTGACAGTGCGGAGGGCAAGCCCACCCTGCCCCGCAACCTCCGCCGCTGCCTGGAGGGGGGCTACCTGTGGCTGTGCTACAGATCTGTGTCCCCCACAGATAAGGAGGACCATCATTGCCAGCATCAATGCGTTCCCTGACATGTGAAAGGCCCATGCCCACCTAGCTGTGCGGGTACAAGCTGCTCAATTAAGCTTACTGTCTCCTGCCTCCCTGAGTGCTGGGGAGGGAAGTGGGGAGGCCAGGGGGAGAACATGGGGGGGGAGGGGGCAGGAGCAGGGCATGGGGAAGGAGCAGGGAAGGCCCTCCCTCCAGTGCAGGGCTTACCAGGTGGGTGTGTCAGGCGTGCCCAGTGGCCTGAGTTGGTTCCTGCTGGCAGTGAGGACATGCAGCTCCTGGTTGTATCCAGGGGTGCAGCATATGGATTCACTGGCAGGGGCCCCCTCCAGGGAGGAGCTGGAGGTGCTGGTGGCTGGCTGTGCCATGACTGGCCTGGCCTCCTGGCTAAGGCTGTGGCCTTGGAGATGGCAGAGTAGGCACTGGCCTGGGCTTCCAGAGCTGCTGGAGGAGGTCGGGGTGGGGAGTGAAGTGGGATGGGCTCTTGGTGTGCCAAGGGTCCCTCCCCTGGTGGTGTGCCTGAAAACTGAATGATGTGTCTGAAAACTGAAAGTACCTGTAGCTGTAAAACACTGAGTCCTATTAGACTGGAAGTTGGGAGGACAGATTCAATAATGGAATTTAAATTCTTACTGGACAGGGACAGATTTTTTTCTTCAGAAGTCATTTTGGAACATGCCACATCAAAGAAGTCATTTCCAAGTAGATGAAAGCTGGCCCATGCTGACACCAAGCCAGATCTTCTTTAGGTAAGGAGTCTCCTGAACAAGGACTAGTCTACTTTTCAAAAAGCCTGTCTTAAATTTTATAGCAAGATTCCTCATTTTCTGCAGCATTCTTGAAATGACGTTTCAAATGGAGCCATAAAATCTGCTGTATTGTCCTATGCTGGGGAACGATTCTCAAGCCATTTATTGACCACAGACTGATGGAATAGTGGGTCCTTGTCCAAGAGTGCAACAAGCCAATCTTAACATTTTAGACCAGAGCCAGATTTTTTTTATTGAGGCTTCCTAGTATATTATAGAGATGAGAAGAGCGCGGCTTCTGCTGTCTGTGACCCTCTAGAACACATGTTGAAAATATTAGGTGTATAGATTATAAATTATATTTTTGTGAGATCAGTAGCTTTTTCCAAAGCGTTTCATAATCACAGATATTAAAAATACCTCACATTAAGTACTGACAGATCAAACATTCAGAGAACAGAACAAAAACAATGTCTGAGATTTACGTATTGAAACACTAACAGAAAGAGCCTTATTTCATAAGAAAATAGCTGAGATGCATTTTATAGGCAAGAAGTATGTTAACTTTGCTCCACATCAACCAATAATGCCTTGAATCATTCTCAGTCTTGTTCCTTACAGGAAAAGGTTTTCTTTTCTGTTTGTTGTTCCCAGGGAGAGTGCAAGGCGTAACATCTCACAAATTCAGCTCACATTGTTCTCTCAGATTAAATGAACAGGAAACACTCAAACAAAAAATACTGTACTTTATAAACCATAACCAGCTCAACATTGGTTGAACCTATGTAAATTTTTGTTGAGGACATATTAGAAAATGGGACTCTCTGAGAAGCAAAAGAGGAGTTCCTGTCCAGAACTCAAGATTTACTGGGTTAAACCCTGGACCCTATAAAAATTAAGGGAATTAAATGTTTCCTCTCGTCTACATGTGGGGATGCATTCTGTCCTCATTTGACCAACTGTAGTTCTTTTCTGGCACTACAGTTAATAGCCCAGATCACATGGAGTTTCTAACTATATTCTGTAAAATACTGATTTAATTATTGATTTCCTTGCTAATTAGTTCCATGACAGTTAAATTCTGATGATGAAACTTTTGCAGTGGAGACTGTAAATTACTAAATATCTGTTCAACTCAGTAGTGTTAGAGGGAGGGAAAGAAGGACACCAGGTCCAGGTGTCGACTTAGAGGGGTGCCAGAATTATGCCCCTCTTCCCCAAAGTCTTTCCTGCATCTGGAGCACCCTTGCCCCTCTGGCCATAAGAGCTGAGCTGGAGAAGCCCACCTGTAGGAGCTGTGTAGAAGGACACAGCAGGAGCAGCCCTGCATTGCCCAGCCATAAGATCCAGGTTCAGGGACATGGCAGGAGCAGCAGGGGTCTTTGAGTCCCCAGGGCAGGTAACATCCTCCTATGGCCAGGTGGCACAGAACTTCTCCAACTCAGCTTCTAGGACTTGGTGCAAGAGTTGCTCCTCCTATGTCCCTGCACCCAATAGGCAGCAATGGGTTACTATTGCCAGGCATCATGGGACTTCTCCAGTTAGACTTCTATGACCAGGAGGCATGAAACTTCTCCAGCTGGGCTTCTACATGCTCCAGATGTGATAAAAGCTTGCTTGACCACCCCTCTTTCACTGAAGTTTTGCCCAGGGCATCAAAGCTTACAGTTACACTTCCGGTACAAACCCTAGCATGATGGAGTCCTGAGCCTGACTGTTTTTTAAGTGGTACTGCCATATAAATGATGGCCTAAATTTACATTTGTACAATTCAAGTTATTTAATGATGCTTAGGATTTCCAGTAAATTGCTTCAGTGCACTGTAATCCCACAGAGGGGAAATTAAAATGTTCAAAAGGGCTTAGGAGCAAGTGTTCCATATCCTGTGTGGCTGAGCTGTAGAGGAGCATTTGTTCAAGCAACGAACAATAGTCCAAGGACTCCAAGGAAGTCATTATGATGCAACAGATTGACAAGGCTCTGATGTCACCAATCTGTCTTTCCTTTGGTGGACACAAGCAGGCTGTGAGGAGACTGGCTGAATCCTCAGTGTGCTTTAGGCCTTCACATTCTGCATAAAGTCAAAGCATTAGCTTTGTTTTTCTGAGGCATATGAATGGGATGAGGATTTTTTGTCTACAGCTGTCCTGAAAGATGAAACCTTATGGCCCAACTGCCTGCCTCCTCTGTCCAATCCTGACTCCTCAAACTCTCCTGGTAGCTTTGGCATTCCTTTTCCCAGAATCACACTGAAGAAGAAACAGACATTTTAATGTATAGATTAACTCATCAGGAGCCAGATATTAGAAGTAGAAAGAGACCCAGAAAGACAGGCTTTCTGTACATTACCTTTTAATTAAAAATGAACTACAAGAATAAATTTCAAACACGCTCTTTGCTTTAACTCATCCTTCATTTACATTTCAGTGGGGGTAAGTCTACGTTCATTCAGGTAGGTTTCTGTGCTGAATCCTAAGACTACTGCTGACAGTTCATGAATTGTCTTCTCTGGCCTTGGTCCCATAGCTATACCAAGCACTTCCTATTATGACAACCTGCTCTTCCTTGACTTCTCCTACCAATCTCTTCCTGGGCATGTTTCCACAAGACATCTACTGTGTAGTAGACCAATTAGCTCCACTATAAATGTCTCATGTCTACATGTGCGGCCCCACTAGAGCACAGGAAACTAATTAACTCTGGAGTAGGTTGGTACTTGTAAATACAAGTACGAAGTTGTAAATACAGGTACACCCTACTGTGGAGATTTTTTTGCATGTATAGACGCTGACCTGGATGGCTGGGGCAGGAAGGTGCTTCAGTGCAGAGGCTGCTTGCCAGCTAGCCCTGCCCCTGCCAGCCCCTCTGCAGTATGCTGAGCTGGGTTGGAGCAGCCCCTGGCTGGCAGGCTGACCTCGCAACCCTCTGCCAGCCGGGGCTGCTCTGAAAAGCTAGGTGTGCTGTGGTCCTGAGCACATGTTCAAATGCCACCCTCTGTGTATCTCTGTAAGTCCCTCAGATTTCTCTGCTTCTTGACTTTGATTCAGCTTTGGGCAGCTGTCCAAAGTACCTTCTAAAGAAGTATGATAAAAGGGTCTTTTAGTTCCAGCCAGCTCCTAGCATATCCATTATTGATCTAAATACAGCCATTTATTGTAAAGTGCTCTGTCCCTCTTCTGTTGGGTATGTGCTGGAAGACCTATGAACAAGGTGAAGGCACATTTGAGAGGCATTCATGATGCAGCAATTTTCATAGTAACAGCTACATGATAATTTCAATTTAATCAACTAGAAATCATAAATGATCACATCTTGTTCCTTGGATTACCACACCTGGAATATTTTATAGACTCAGTAATCAAAGTGGCTAGATATTGAAGAGATTAATAAATCAAACTAAAAAGATATTTAACTTAATGCTTGACTATGAATCCATCATAATGGTATTTAGGTCCGTGCACAAATCCCATGCAAATGGACCTTAAACTATGAATAATACTATTGCCTACATCACTCCTTTCTATTAACAGTAGGATATTTCTGAAACTGTAAGTCACAAATACCTGAGTTTCTATAGTACTTTTTCCTTTCCTGAAGTTTATTCCATGAGCAAAGGAAATCTCGATGGAATTAATGTATTGAGATGTGACATAAAGGAACCCCATAGAAAATGCTTTTGAAATATCTAATAATACAATGAATGCATACTTTGGGGGCTGAAAATTACAAAACCATATCCAAATTCTGCTTCCAATTGTATTTATACAACCATCCTCTGAGTTCATTAGTTGTTCATGGATATTAGAAAAAACATATTTTAGCCCCTAATCCTTAAATAGCCAAATTTTTTATAGGTTAATTAAGTGAAAAAGGATTCATTTCCATCCTAAGAGCAGACACAGCATGTGAAGATCCACATTATTGCTGTAAAAAGAAAGACATTTAAGGGAGGATTGGTTAAGCTTTTGTTATATAAACTTTATACCCATAGAAATGTTTCCACGTGTTTTCATACATATTCCAAAAGAAATTTATATAAAATAAATACATGTTCCCATGTAGAGAATCATTGCTAGAGAAGTCTCACCAGCTTGCACGAATTTATGTAGATATTTTTGCCCCATTTAGCTACATGATCCATGATATGTCAGCAGTTCTGATGGTGCCCTTTTATAAAAAGATTAAGAAAAGTCCATGTTCTTTCAGTTCTATGCAAAGATTACTTGGCAAGGCTTTCTAGTTTCAACATAAAAATATATACATCAGAAAAGTGTATTTTAATTGAACAAGGAACTTGTACAAAAAATGTATAGATATCATGGACTAGTCATTGTAAAAAGAGCAGAAGTAACATATCAGAGAAAAGTAAATGAGAAGGCTATGGACATTGCTATGTACATTCAAGTAAGAGAAACTCTAAAGTTGTGCAGTATAGTATAGGATCTCTCTGCTTTCTTAAAGCTATTTAAAAAAAAATCTATCATCCTTAAGAAACCTATATGCATGTCAAAGTGAACTCTAATTGATTTTTAAAAAGTGCGCTCTGTGGTTCACTAATTAAAACACCCAGTACCATGTCCTGCAAAAATCTGATGTACACGTTTCTTTTATACTTCTCAAAATAGCTTCTAGGTATAGGTGCAAAAAATATGGTCATCAGACAAATTATTCTGTAACAGGAATGAAAACTTTCCCTTTTTTTTAATTTTACCTATTGTTTTCTGTTATTCGGAACAGCTCTAGGATGGTCAGCTGCTAAATTATTGTAAAAAAGTCTAAGTTCAGCGAGAGGTCCACTATTAGGCTCTGATCACTGGATTCTTGCCTGGAATACTCATTCATGTCTCTCATTGTCTCACGTCTTCACAACTGCAGCTACTGAACCTGGGTCATCTCAAAGTCCTAGCAGCAGTCTGGCTTTGCAAGCATTCTGTCCTAAAGAATAAAGCTGGGCAGGAAACAATGTCCATCTCCTGCATAAAAATGTGAGGTTTCAAAAGTTTTCTTGCATCTTACAGAGGTGAACACAAAACCTATTGAAGTTTTAGAAAAAGAAAACCAGGAGAGCATCATATCAAAATAGCTGTAGTCTCATCTGGAATGTAGGAGACTCAGGTTCATTTCCCTGTGTACGTGCCTCCTGTAAGAGCTGTCCTACTTCTTAGTAATTACAGACATTATGGGGAAAGAACATGAACCTGGTAGTTCACATCCCAGTATGAATGTCCTAATCGGTGACTTATCAGCCATTCTGGTGTGCATCTTCCTTTTAGAATTCCATCCCAGCCTTGAGAAAATTTCCACTGTTTTTGATGAAAAAGTGTTTTGTCATTAACATTCATGACCAGCCCTACTAAGGAGAACAAACAATCAAGGTAAAATATGATGCAATACAGCATAACAGGATACTTCTTTAGAGGCAGACAGGAAAACAAGCATTATGCCTAGACCATGAACAAATAAAACAAGCCTCAGAGACACACCCCAATATCTACTACCTTCAAAGGAATTTCTATTACAGGATAGTCAATCCTCTCCTTTAAAATTTCCCTACTTGTCATAACACAAAAATAATACTCATCCCTCAGGATTCAGAAGTGTACTAGGTCACATTATTTCCAGAAAGCAACCACCCCAGGACAGCTTTCCTTTTACCGTACATTCCTTTGGCTCTCCTACCATTCAGTATAGAATCAAAAAATTCAGATGCCTTTGAGTTCATTTTCTTGTTCCTATATATTCTTTATCTTTTAGGTTGATCTACTGAAGTGTCAACAAGGTGCACCTGTTTTTACCTCTTTACCCATGCATCACAGTACAGAGACTGATCTAAGTATTCCAGTCTTCCCCTGACTTCCACAGAGAGGGAGGTACATCTATTTCCAGACATCTTACATTCAAGAAGGGGAGGGAAATTTACACAGAATATATCCATGAATCATGCTGGCTTACAAGGATTCTGTACTCCTGCATAAATGCTCATTTAGTTGGGAAAAAAAACAAGTTTTCCCAAAGAAAAATGCCCTGGAAGAACTCATCCCAAATTAGACAAGAAATGTAGAAAAGACCACGATGGGACTTCTCCTTCCCAGAGATACAGGAAAGTACTAAACAACTTCCAAGTGTTGCTCTAAATACTAGACTGAACAAATATTGACTTCAGAAGCAGTGAGACTGGCAGTCATTTGGATTCTGTGTGTGGTTTATCTTTTGGAGCTACAAAAACAATGGAAATTTGTGCATGTGAAACTTGCTGATGAGAAAATAGTTATGACAATGACATATGGCTTGCAGGCTTACCTGAGGGAGAAGCAGGTTTATGTAATTAATTTCCTATTCAAATTGCCAGTTCAAATGTTTGGAATATTCCAGTATGAACCCATTCAAGGAATTTGCATGATATTTCCCATTGTCACTGTGTATTCCCTAAGAAAGACTAGTCTCCTATCTTTTTTGTTTCTCATAAATGTGTTCTTAGAAAACCACAAGAAAATCCCAAGCTTCATTTTCAATAAAGTAATTTGTGCCCACTATAAATATCAGCTATTATAAATCATAATTAATTTAATTTAATCTGGTCTGAAACAGATTTTTTCACCAGTATTTTGGCATGCAATAACATTTAAATTCACCGATCTCCATGGAGATGAGTTTTTTTATAAAATAGGTTCAAAAGGCAAATAAAAAGAGATGAGGCGAAAACATAAAACAAGAAATATTTTGGTGTCAACAAGGAAAGGTTAGTGTTCAACGTGTGCTGCTTCAACATTGAGCAACTTTCAGTAGTCCATGTTATGGAATGTACAGGGCCGTGATCTCAAGCCAAGGGAGATAATACTTGCCTTAATTTGCTAGAAAAGCATAAAAACCTTAGTTGAAGTGCCTACTTACAAATTTTATTTCTGGTTCTTATCATCCCTCTTCCTCTCAGAGATAGATTAATGATGTGTCACAAAAATGCTGTCATTTCAAGGTATCTAGTGTAGAATATTTTCTTTGCTACTTGCTCAACTAAAAACTATGTAGGGCCTATGCTGGCTCCTGTTGACTAAATCCCCTCAGAGGTCTTACCATGACAAAGAGTTTTCTGAGCAGCAGAACTGCAGGAACAGTCACCCGTACACTGGTAGCTCTACGTTCAACCATCACTCCCCAAATGTAGACTGTGCTGACTCTGAGAGAAGGAGAAGGCATACAAAATGAGGCTGGGGATATGCTGATGTGGCATATCACCCAAGAGCTTGTAATAATTAGCCTGCATGAAGACAAATGTGGCTGTGTGTTATGTGGCGCTACAGACATGTCTGCAGTGCCACATAACACACAGTCAGATGTTCTCCACGTTGCAAGGATATCGGTGGGGGGGGGGGAAGTAAAAAAAATCTGTGCAAAAAAAGGCAGAGTGGCACATGCAGGGGCAGTACACACCACTCAAAACCAGAGCCTGGCCAGCCAGGGCCACACTGGCTGCTGGCCAGGCTCCAAATCGCAGAATCCCAGGAGACCCCCAGGATCCCAGGTAAGGCTTCTGGGGCCAGCTCAATGCTGGCCCCAACCTCCTCTATCCCACCATATGCCAGAGCACACATGTCATGGTCATTCCCCACGGGCAACTAGTGGAGGCACAAGGTCTGCTACTGCTTCTTATCCCCAGGGAACCAAACGCCCACACTCATGTGTACACAGCCGTAAAGTCCTATAGAGGCTTCACCAAAGATTATATCCCGCTTCATATCAGAAAGTATAAGGGAGAGCTGGTTATCCTACTTCAGGCACAGCAGACCAGCTTAGTCGCTACAGAGAGTTAAATTTGCACCTTTCTATATTTGCTCATGGATAGTTGAGTAATTTGAATCTATAATCAGTTTCTGGGAAAAGATGGCTAGCAACTCAAATTCAAACAATGTTGTTTGGTATAGGCTTTGCTGAAAGTATCCTGAAACTATGTTACGTGGGAGAAGAAATGACTGGGAAGAAAATGACATATGCTTCTATATGTCAATCTTTTACTCATGAAACAAAGAGACCAGACCTTTCTAAGGAATACAGATTCAGAAATTGTTTTGAAACCATGATGAGCCCAGTTCTAACGAGAGATGTACCACAGCAATTCCCATTAACTTTAAATGGGAGTTTCTAGAGCACGTGGAGAAATATCTGGGTGTATCTAAAGTAGGAACTGGGCTAAGCCCATGAGTCACAGTACTTACGGTATTCCTTTACATAAATGTGACTCATCCTTACATGTAATTATAGAGCATGCCGTTGACTTTATTGGGCCAGGATTTCAGTGATTATTTTTTAAATAACAGCAAAAATACTGAAATATGATCTTGTAGTTGATGTAAATCAAAAGATTAATTATATAGAGTTAAATATTTATTTCTTCTTCCTTGCAAGGCTTAAAACTGATTTTGGCTAGTCTTTTAGCATGTGTTTACATGTTACTTAATGCACTTTTGCTAATGCACATTAAATTTAGTATCTCAATTGTGAGGTACTAGAAAAAGGAGCATTAGCTTATGTTAATGTGCTTTACCAAAAGCACATGGGGCTCCTATTCACACATGTGGAGCCTGCTTTGACGTGCTGGAAATCATGTGTGCTGGAGTACAGAAACTAATGCTTTCTAGTACCCTTCCACATCACGTGTATCAGTGTCCCAGTTCATCTCCGCACTGAAAAAATGGCAGCAGGTGGGCTTTCAAATAAAACACATTCAGTGAGCTTTAGTTCAAAGTTGCACCACCACCATTTTTTCAGCTAAGGAGCATGCAGGGATGCTGATGCATGTGACATGTGGGTGCTTTTAATTAGTGCGGCTTGCTAATTTAAGCACCCAGCACTGTGTCCTGCAGCACATGTAAAAATGCCCCTGTTTTTTTGTGACACTTTAATGCACATTAAAATAGGCTAATATGCATTAAAGCTCACATGTAGACATACCCTTAAAGTTCAGGTTGCTTCTAGCAGAGGTGGATGTGTAGTTGGAGGAACGTAAATGTGGAAGGATATGAGCTAAGAAAACTTCTGATTCAGTTTTGCTGTTGCTATTCAAGAGATATTCCAAATATTTTAAAGGTGTTTTAAAATGCTGAGTTCTTGCAGTTGTGCAGTATTTGAACTTAATGTATGTTGAATCATACTGGGGAAGGCTGAGGAGGAGGAAAAGTTATGGAGGGTGACTCCATGAATCATGTGGGCACCTGCTGGCACTGACTTGAGTAGGTTATCCTCTATAGGGTTTTTATGCACTTTGTTATCAAATCAGCAGTTCTGGAAAAATATAATCAGAGATTCTAGTGAAGGACTGATTTATTCTTCTAGTGAAGGACATGGCTCAATTTCCCTACCTATTAATTCCTGAAAAAAAAATTGATCTACCTTACAGGGCTGTTGTGAAGCTTATTTTTTAATGTGTATAAAATAATCTGTGATTTTTTAGTAAAAAGTGTTATACCAGTGGGGTCCTGGACAATATAATGCTGAGCTGGCAGTTGGCCTCATGGTTTTTTAGATGGAAGGCACATTCTTGTGTTTTCGCTGGGTTGGCGCATAATTATCCAGGTGCACATCTGAGAGGGACTAGCAGGGGAGATTATGCTCAGGGGCAACCAACATGGGTTCATTAAGGGCGGGTCCTGTCAGACCAACCTGGTTGCCTTTTACAATCAGGTCACAAAATCCTTGGATGCAGGTGTCGTGGTGAATATAGTCTTTCTGGACTTTAGGAAGGCCTTTGACACGGTCTCTCATCCCATTCTCATTAAAAAACTAGGTGACTGTGGCATTGATGCCTACACAGTCAGATGGGTCGCAAATTGGCTAGAGGGTGCACCCAGAAATTGGTGGTGGACGGGTCATTTTCTACCTGGAGGGATGTGGGCAGTGGGGTTCCCCAGGGCTCGGTCCTTGGGCCTGCACTGTTCAATATCTTCATCAGTTACTTGGATGAGGGGGTGAAAAGCAACTTGTTCAAGTTCGCAGATGACACTAAGATGTGGGGAGAAGTGGGCATGCTAGAAGAGAGGGATGAGCTACAACTAGATCTGGACAGGTTACAGAGGTGGGCGGATGAGAACAGGATGGGTTTCAACACTGACAAATGCAGGGTGCTGCACCTGGGGAGGAAGAACCAGCAGCATACCTACAGGCTGGGGAACCCCCTTTTTGTCAGCCAGAAGCAGCAAAGGACCTTGGAGTCATTATTGATTCCAAGATGAACATGGGCTGCTGTAACAGGTATCTGCTCTGGGCCGACCTTAATGTGGCCCACACACCTGTTCCTGGGGCAACCGCCTGCCTACTCGCCTGCCATGCGTTGTTGATAATTGATTAATAGGTGTTAATTAGTGGTACTGCCCCACTGCCAGGGGGCGCTATCCACGGCTCGGTTTCCTCCCCTACACCACAGTCCACCCCTCGCCGATGGAATAGCCGTTGTCTCAATTCTATCACTATTTGGCCCCTTCCCATTCTCCCTGGGCCTTCCTTCCTTTGACGCATGCTCCCTCCCATGCTAGGGCTCTCCCCAGCCCTATCTCACTCTGTGCCCTCTTCTCCAGGGCCTTATCCACAATGCTTCCCCCTCTCCGGGGCCTTCTCAAAGATGCTGTGCCCTCTCTGGGCTCATCGCGCCCACACTGGGCTTCCCAATACTGTCGCCCTCTCCTGGGGCTCTCTGTGCCCGCACTGGGGCTCCTCAGTAAGGCTTCCCCCTATCTAGGGCTCACCGTGCCCACACTTGGGCTTCCCAATAATGCTGCCCCCTTTCTGGAGCTCACCGTGCCCAACTTGGGCTTCCCAATAATGCTGCGCCCTCTCTGGGCTCATCACACCCACACTGGGCTTCCCAATAATGCTGCTCCCTTTCTGGGGCTCACCGTACCCAACTTGGGCTTCCCAGTAAGTCTGCCCCCTATCTGGGTTCTCTGTGCCCACGCTGGGGCTCCTCAGTAAGGCTGCCCCCCTCTCTGGGGCACACCACACCCTTATTGGTGCTGGGGTCCCCACGCTACTGTGGGTCCCCTATGAGGCCTCCTCCAACCCCTAATAGCCTCACCCAAACCACCGGTTTTGTAACAACAAAACACAAGCCCCTGGGCTGTAACATAAATTGAAGCCACCTGGCTAAAACATCAGTCTGGCTTACCGGGGAACACTCCTTCCCTCAGCAGTGTCAAAATGCTGCTCCTGTAGTCAGGCCTCACCCTTCTTCCCTGACAAAGTTCCTTCCCCTTGGGCCACTGGCAGGGGACTGCCTCTAGTCTGTGCTTTATATAGGAGCCAGGCCCTGCCCCTTTCAGTCAGCTGACCTCCTGGTTGCCCCGGCAACCCACAGCTGGGCTCCTTAGTCACTGCTAGGGCTCCCTTCCTAGCAGTTTCCCCTCTTCAGGAGCAGGGCATCTCAGTGCTGTGACAGCTGCCAATGTGGGGATGCAGTCAGGAAGGCTAACCACACTTTGTCATGCATCCACAGATGCATCACAAGCAGGTCCAAGGAGGTGATCCTCCCCCTCTATGTGACATTGGTCAGGCCGCAGTTGGAGTACTGCATCCAGTTCTGGGCATTGCACTTCAGGAGGGATGTGGATAGCATTGAGAGGGTCCAGAGGAGGGCCACTTGCATGATCAGGGGGCAGCAGGGTAGGCCCTATGAGGAGAGGCTACAGGACCTGAACCTGTTCAGCCTCCACAAAAGAAGGCTGAGAGGGGATCTGGTGGCTGCCTATAAACTTGCCAAGGGGGACCAGCAGGCAATGGGAGAGTCCCTGTTCCCCCAAGCACTACCAGGAGTAACAAGGAACAACGGCCATAAGTTGATGGAGAGTAGGTTCAGGCTAGACATCAGGAGGCACCCCTTCACAGTCATTGGCGGCTAGGAGCTGGAACCAATGTCCAAAAGAAGTGATACTTGCCTCTACCCTGGGGGTCTTCAAAAGGAGGCTAGACAATTACCTAGCCGGGGTCGTTTGACCCCAGCATCCTTTCCTGTCCATGGCAGGGGGTCGGACTTGATGATCTGCTTAGGTCCCTTCTGGCCCTACCAGCTATGAAACTATATAACAGCAGTGCAAGTACGCCTTCCTTGGAGGAGGCCATTAATTTGTTTCCTCCATCTGCTTTGCTTTCCATACAGTTTGACAAAAAAAAGTCTGTTTTCAAGCAGGGTTCATATTTGCTCTGTAAGGTGTAGATCCTTTGTCATTTCCAGGGTCTTGTGGAGGAGTCATTGGTGGTTAAATGTATCTTAGGTGGCTGATAGGTCGATGAACACAGCTCCAGTGATTTGGTCTCTGAAAATTGTCCTCAATATGTTGAGTTAGGTTGAACAGCTGTCTGACTGCTGATTTTCCAGGATGAAAGCCTCCCTGTTTGGGGATTAGGTGTTTATCCATGTATGGGGCAAGCTGGTTTAGTATCAATCATTTGTACAATTTGTGTGTGCCATAGCAGGGAGATAAGTCTGAAGCTCTTTGAGTCAAATGGATCTTTCCTTGGCTTTAGAAGCGCCACTACTTGAGCACATCATCATATCCTGGAATGTTTTGACTGGTTATGTACGAGTTGTACAGACAGAGGAGCCATTCTCAAGTCTGGGGTCCGAATTGCTTGATTTGTTTGGTAAATATGTCATCAAGGCCAATTACTTGCCTGGTCTTCAGTACATTAATACAAACGTTCAGTTCCATCATTAAGAAGGGGCTTGTAAAACCCAGGTCTTTGGGGTACTTGTATCTTTTTAGTCTGAGGTTCTTCTTTGTTTGTTTTTGGTTTTTGTGCTATTAATTAAAAACCCCAGCAAGGGTCCTACTTCTGTGGAAGGGGGCTGTGTTAAGGAGGAATGCATCACAGCTGCTCAACCTCCATGAATTCTTTCCATAAGAAAATTAACTGCCATCACAGAAATGCTGAGTTTGGGGTTTGAGAAATCTTTCTGTGAGCCTTCCTTGGGGGAAGGGAGTCTGAGGAGAAGAGGAAGGATGTGTTAAGCTTCCCATGCTAATACAGCTCTTGTTTTCTGAGCTTGGTAAACCCTTGATCCCAAAGGGCCCATTTTTAGAGTTGTCAGCCACTCCACAGTCTGTGCTAGGAAAGGAATGAAGCAGACCACTCAGTCCCATGCTCCTTACTTAGGGGACTCAGCCCTTATGAAGATGCCAGCTTGAATTCCAACCCCATAGTAACTCCACTACCCTTTCATATATGGAAGTGCAGGGCAAAGCCTTGGATTTGATCCCTGGTAGAGATGGAGAGAGGCTGGCGGGTGGGCTATAGAGAGAATCTCTGCAATCTTCAGGATTCCAATGCTTCTCCATGTGGAGAGCGGTCCATGACAGCATGGACACAGGATATGGTTCAACATCTACAAAGAAGATGAAGTAGATGGGAGACATGACAGAAACTTGCCTCAAAGCATCTGTAATTTACCTCTTGCTAATATACTTTGGAGCTGAACATTATAAATTTGTGGACCAAATTCTAATTGCAGTTGAACTCAGATGAACCCGATGATGTCAGTAGTTTACCCATGGATAAATGGGCAGCCTACCAAAGGATAATTAAATGACAAGGTAAATGATCTTATTGGAGCACAAAACAGATTTATTTTGTTTGTTTCTTTTGTTTTGTTTATACATTAGACGAATACCTTCTTACTTCAGGACAGAGAAGAGAACTTAAAAATGCACTGGATGAAGGAAGCTTTGGATTCTTTCCTTGAATTTAAAATAAAGGTTCAGCAATATTTGGCAAAGGTTTAATATTTCATCAGAAACCTTCATAAAGTGTGTAGTTTAATTGTGTAAAAAACAAAGTAATGTACCTTTTTGCTTTGTCATGGAATTTATTAGAAAAAGTCATGGGATGTTCAAGGAAATAAGGAGAAATATCAAAACGTATATAATTTTCTATTCTTCCCAACCGAGAAGGATTTTTTAAATTGTAGTAATACAGCAGTAAAACGTCATATAAGGACCTTTATTTTGGAAAGGCAGATATATATTCTTGTGTTGACTATTATATTGCTATAAATAACGGATGCCAACAGGTGGTTTTCTTCATTTTATTACCAGGCTAATGGTTTGATTCCAAGCTATTTTGATCTCTCTGGACTTTAATCAAACCTGTCCTTTGCCACCAGGTTGCACATGCTAATAATGTTGCCAACCTGCCTCTAAGAATACAAAACTAAAAACTATTTGAAGACGACCCAATTTACAGGTTAGCTGATAGTTTCTGTGTTGCAGGTGGAACATAGCTTGGATCTGGGCAAATTAAAATATTTCTTCCTCCTTTCATGTTCTTTGATGATATCAAGGGCCAATACTGTGTTATTTGGTAGTGTTATCTAAAAGGCAGAGCGCCAGAGTCCAGAAACAATAATAGGGCTTTTTTTTAAACCAATTGAAAATCTTCTAGTAGGGGCAGCTGCTGAAGGGGCTCTGCCCCTTCCACAAATACCTTCCAAAAGAGACAAATACAGTAATTTGTAGAGTGCTATCAGCTATCTGCATATATACTGGTGAACACATTTAAAATCAAGACTCCTTACACTCCTTAGCAAGGTAATTAAAATTCTGTGGCAAGATGCTTGGATTCTTGCAATCTGGGATGGCCAAGGAGAGGTTCTGCAACAGCTCTATTTAAATTCATTTTAAAAAATCCCCATTTTTAATGAATTAATAGAAAAGCACCCAGTATATCAGCCCTGAATTGTTTTGATATTAAATTCTCTTTACCTTTCAATGTGTTTACAGGTGTCTGTGCTGATAGTAGATAATACCACAGTTGATACCATCAGGAGTCATGTTGGAGTTTTTATAGATTTCATAGACATCAGGACTGGAAGGGACCTCAGAAGATCATCGAGTCCAGCCCCCTGCCCCAGGGGCAGGAAGTCAGCAGGGATCATAGGATCCCAGCAAGATAAACAACCAGATGTCTCTTAAAGGCGTTCAGAGTAAGTGTTTGAACCACCTCCAGCAGCAGTCTATTCCAAACTTTGAGGGCTCGAACAGTAAAGAAGTTCTTTCTTATGTCCAGCCTGAAACGGTCATGGAGGAGTTTGTGACTGTTTGACCTTGTCATCCTTTGGGTCGTTCTGGTGAACAGACATTCCCCAGATCCTGGTGAGCACCCCTGATAAACTTATAGGTGGCTACCAGATCACCCCTGAGCCGGTGCTTTCCCAGGCTGAAGAGCCCCATGGCTCTCAGCCTCTCTTCATAAGGTCTGTTTTCCTGACCTCTGATCATGTGCGTGGCTCTCCTCTGCACCCTCTCAAGCTTCTCCACATCCTTTTTGAATTGTGGAGACCAAAACTGGACGCAGTACTCCAGCTGTGGTCTCACCAAGGCCGAGTACAATGGGAGAATGATGTCCTGGGATTTGCTTGAGAAGCATCTGTGGATGCAAGCCTTTCCTTTTCCTTTACTAGCATTTCCTTTACTAGCATTTTCCTTTACTAGCAGCAGTATCACATTGAAGGCTCATGCTTGTCTTGCGGTCAGTCATGACCCCCAAGTCCCATTCGTACATAGTGCTAGCCAGCGTAGCACTGTTGAGCCTATAAGCGTGCTACAGGTTTTTCTTCCCAAGGTGAGAACCTTGCATTTTTCAGTGTTAAACACCATCAGGTTCTCATCCACCCATTTCCTGAGCCTGTCAAGGTCAGCCTGGATCACTAGCCTATCCTCAGGTGTGGATGCTTTACTCCAGAGTTTGGTGTTGTTGGCGAAGTTGGCCAGTCCGCTTCTGATACCAATGTCCACATCATTAATGAAGATGTTAAATAGTATAGGCCCAAGGACAGAGCCTTGAGGGACCCCACTGGTCACAGTGCACCATGACGATTGACTTCCATCAACCACCACCCTCTGGGTCCTACCACAGAG
>NW_005841867.1:3534631-3540514 GCF_000455745.1 Alligator sinensis | reverse complement strand
GTCAAGCAAGACCTACCCGCAACAAACCCATGCTGGTTATCCATCAGGATGTTGCCATCTGCCAGTCTGTTAAGAATGGCCTCTTTGATAATCTTTTCTAAGACCTTCCCTGTGATAGAGGTCAGGCTGAAGGGCCTATAGTTTGCCAGATGCACTTTCCTCCCATTCTTGAAGATAGGCACCACATTGGCCTTCTTGGAATCTCCCTCACACGGGCCTCCCATAATAGGCAGGGGTGTCCCATGGGACTGGTGAAAGACCAACACAAAGTACCCATTTAGCAAGTTGGCTTTTTCCTTGGCATCGGTTGTAGTTGTCCCATCTAGTTTAGCAGGTTTGTCCCATCTGGTTTAGCAATGTTGTCCTTGCTTTTCCTCCAGCTCTCCACATATCTAAAAAAGGACTTTTTATTGTCCTTGATACTTGTAGCTAATTGGAATTCCGTTGCAGCCTTGGCTTTTCTGGTTCACTCCCTGCAGGTCTGGATCACTGCAGAATATTCCTCCTTGGAGGTGGATCCAATCCTCCATCCTTTGTAGGTCTTTCTTTTTAGATGCAGCAGGCTAGCTAGTTCCCTGGAGAGCAAAGGGGGCTGCTGTGCCCTTTTGCTGCCTTTCCTCCAAGATGGGATAGACTTTGCTTGTGCATCCAGGATCGCTCCTTTGAGGAGCAACCACTCGTCCTGAACTCCCCTCCCTTTGTGTTGTGGTCCTTTAGGGCTTCCCTGACAAGCCTCCTGATCTTGTCAAAGTCAGCTTTCCTGAAGTCAAGGACTTCTGTATTGCTGAATTACTTGTCAGCTTTACGGCAGATGGTGAAGATGATCAGATCATTGTCGCTGATACCCAGCTTCCCTTTGATCATTAGGTCACTGATTAGGTCGTCTGCCATTGCCAGAACCAGGTCAAGCAGTGCTTTACCTCTTGTTGGCCCATCGACTTTTTGCATCAGATAGAGCTCATCCACACATGAGAGAAAACTTTGTGACTGCTCAGATTTGGCCAAGCGCTCTTCCCACAAGATGTCTGGGTAGTTGAAGTCTCCCACGACAACCATGCACTGGGAGCATGTGGCCTCAGCCAATTCTCTGGCGAACTCCTGGTCAAGCTCTTGATCCGGGGCAGGAGGTCTGTAGTAGACTCTCAGCATTGTGTCCCCTGTGTCACGTTCCCCATGGATTTTAACTCAGAGGGTCTCCAGTCATCCACCCTGGGCAGCAGTGTTGGCTTGCAGGGAAGCATAGCTTTCCTTGGCATAGAGAGCTACACCCCTGCCCCTTTTGTTCACTCGATCCCTCCTGTACAGGGTATAGCCATCTATACTTGTGGCCCAGTCATGGGTGGCGTCTCACCAGGTCTCCGTTATCCTTATGACATCATAGTTATTTGTGTCAAGCAGGATAACAAATTCCTCCTGTTTATTCCCCAAGCTCCTGGCATTTGTGTACAGGCAGGTAAGTGTCCCTTTGGGGGCCCTTGTCTTGCCCACAGCTCACTCCAGGGCTGGGATCCCTTAAGTGCCTGGGCCTGCTGGCTTTGCAAAGGTTACTCAGCAGTGGCAGTAGTCCTTCCATCCTCTGGCAGGCTTAGTTTAAAGCCTAGTGGAGCAGGTCAGACAGTCTGGCTGAGAAGAGCCTCTTCCCCAGCAGAGAGAGGTGGAGGCAGTCCCTTCCCAGCAGCTCACTGCCTTTCTCACCAAACAGCAGACTGGTCATGGAAGCCAAAGCCTTCCCAATGACACCAGCACTGCAGTCTTTGGTTCACTCCCTCGATCCTCCTCTCCCTCCTCTGCCTGTAGCCTGAAACTGGAAGGATCAGTGGAAACACCACCTGCTCCCCCAACCCATTAAGCCCTGCTCCCAAATCCTTGTAGCGCTTCATGACCTAGCTGGGAGTGCTCCGAGCTGTGTTATTTGTGCCCACATGGATAAGGAGCATAGGGTAGTGGTTAGTGGGCCAGTGGAGCTCAGGGATCTTTTCCTCAATGTCTCAGATACGGGCTCCCTGAAAGCAGCAGACTTCCTGGGCTAAGGGGTCAGGGCAGCAGATTGCCCCCTCAGTGCCCCTCAGGATGGAGTCTCCCATGACAAACACTTTGCGTTTTGTCTTAGAGAGAGCAGGGGTGGTAGCTGCAGCTGAGTTTGTGCTGCCTACAGGAGCTGGCAGCTTAGCACGCTCTGCTGGGGCTGCAAGAGGTTCATACCTGTTGCAAAGCTCCAGCAGGGTGGGGACCTTGGTGCAGAGGGCCTTGGGGCCCCTGACCACCTTGGTCCAACCCCTTGGCTGGACAGCAAGGGAGGTCCTCAAGTCCTCCCTTGGCCTGAAAGGTGACTGTAGTCTACCCTCTGCCTCCCGGGGGAGAAGGGCCTGGCAGTAGGAGTCTATCTCCCGCTCACCATCCCTGATGACACGTGGTCTCTGGACTGCAGCCTGGAGCTCCTCCAGCTACCGTGCCAGAGACCCCAAAAGGCAGCAGACCTCACAAGGGAAGATGGCCATGCTCCTGGATCCCAGAGCTTGAAAAAGTGTCAGGCAGCCCCTGCAACCAAGAACCAGAGGTTCTGTCTGCATGGAGGCCGGAACCATGGGCTCCATCTGGGTGGAGGTCTCTGAGGTGCCAGAGGGGGAGTCCGCAGACCTTGAGGGGACCCTCGGGTTGCGGCGCATGCCCATCCACATCATGCTGCTGGTAGGCCAGCTGCGGCTGGGACTGTCTGCCTTAGGGGGCTCACAGGCATTGTTCTTCCCATACTTGTGCAGTCCAGTCATCTAGGGAAGAATCTTTGTAACTGGAGCACAGGTGGTACAGGTAGGCAATGAGTGGTTTCCTAGATTGGAGCTGTTGCCTGACTGGAGGGTCTGAGAAGATGTGCTGATGTAGGTAGTGATTATAGTCTATATACATTTAATTAATTAATTAACATCCCCTTAAGACAGAAAAGTTCATTCTAAGTTAGAGCCATGGCACTGATTTAGAAGATAGCATGTAGCAGAAAGGGGAGGTGGGCACAACCAAGAAAGCCCAGAAGCATAGGAAATATCCATAGTTGAACATAGGCATACCTACCCTTAGATCATCCCTGACCAGTGGTTTTGCAACCTCTTGAACATCTCCAGTGATGAAAAATCCACAACTTCCCTAGGCAATCTATTCCACTGCCTCACTATTCTAACAGTGAAGTAGTTTTTCCTGATATCCAATCTAAATTTACTTTGCTGAAACATCAAGCCATTGGTCCAGATCCTCCTCCCTGCAGCAAGAATGAAAGAGTGCTTTCCCTCTTCTTTATAGCTGCCATTCTAGTATTTGAGGACAGCTATCATGTCCACTCTTAAGCACCTTTTCAACAAGCTGAACATGCCTAACTCCTTCAGCCTCTCCTCATATGATTGATTTTCCAAACTCTTTAATTCATGGGGTTAATTCACAATTAACAGGCACAGAATCATGGAGCAGACAAAATCCTGATGATTAATGCCAATTTATTTATCAACTTTACATCAACCTAAGGGCTTGGCAGGACAAAATGAAAAACAAGTTTCCTGTTCCAAAGAGTTGATAGAGTAATTGTAGTTAAGAGATTCACATAGACCTTAGTAAAGTATATATTTATATTGGCATTATGGTGTATAAATATTGTAAACATTAAGAGTGAATAATAATTTAAAAGTTGAACATACCTAAGACCATTAACCACTGTGATAAAGGCATTATGGAAAAGTTGTGGGAAGTGGCAAATGGGTAAAATGTTATCAATATATTTTTGCTTGACTCACCATTGTGCTACTTCAGTTTTATATCAGCACTAGCCAATTCTCCATCAGGAATGATGAGGGGTGTGGGGCAGGCAGGGACAGATCGCCACTGCCGCCTCCCAGAATTGGAGAGGGGAGCAGGGCAGGAGGGCAGGGGAGCGAGGCCAGCAGTGCTGGCCTTGCCCCCCCCCCCCCCCCCCCCCCCCCCCCCCCACCCGCCCTCCATCCGCTCCATCACTGCCGCTTCCAGGAAGCAGGGCCACCATGCTGCCACCAATGTCTCCTGTCCAGAATGCTCTTGGAGCACTCTGATTGTGTGTTTCAGTGATCAGTCAGAGTGTTCCATGAGTGTTATGGACAGACAGATGGACTAAGCCCTTTATTATATAAGAATACTTTCATTGAAATCAATGGAACTGCAGTACCATGAAATTTAAGTAATACAGTGGTGAATCCAACCCAAAATACATAAGAAAATAAAAGGAAAAGAATGTGACTGTCGCTTAGCAGGAGTTGAACATTGTAGCATAAATCCATACAAAGATGATGAATGGTATTTCAAATACAGTCAAAACACTTTTAAATTGGACTTTACTTGAATTTGCATTAAATAAGATACTTTGAGATGACGGCCTTTTAACATGTTTGTGCAGTGAATTTTAATATTGTTTATATTGAGTTCTCATTGATAAGGGAAACATAAAAATCACTATACCTACACAGTAAAACAAATGTACAGTGTAAATCAACTTTATGGGGTACATAGGTGTGATTTAAAAGCAACAGAGAACTAAAATGGCTCATGTATGTTTACACTGACTATTTACAATTCACTATAAGATTTCAGCAGGTCTGGCTTTAGTGCAATCTTGCCATCTCTCAGGGGCAATAACAGATTATTCAGTGGCCAGCCAGGTCTTGTAAAAAAAAGTATTATGAATCCAGACAAGTTATCATTAAACATCTTATCTGCATGACTTTGCCATGAGGCAGTCACCCAACTTCTGTATGCAGATGCCAGGGGAACTAAAGAATCCACCCTCTTGTAGAACCTGGCTGTTTTGTCAAAGCCCCATGTCAGTTTTTAGATTGAGTCTGAGTGACCCCATCCCTACATCAGAGCACTCAGATTAAACAGTTCCAGGCCCCTGTCTTCAGATTTGAACCAGGTAAAGCCAGTAAATGCTATTTCCCTATGGTTTGAAGCATCAAAACTCTGGACCTCTGCATTGTTAACCACATAACAGTGATACACAACAGTTTAATCTTTTAAAAATGAAAATGGTTAGTGGAAAGGCTGTCCAACTTCTAGGGGTCAGCGGCCACATCCCATGAGGGCTGCAACAGAGGAGGTCACATGCCTTGTGGGCTACGGTACCATGAGCCAAGGGTCCCCCAGGACACCCTGGCATAGATACCAACTCCACCATGTGCACAGGCATATGGCCTCCCCACTACTGTGCTGCCTGCACCTGTGGGCAGGTAGGCACTCCCATTCCTAGCTATTGGCTACATGCTTCCCCATGACACCACAAGATGAGCTCCACTCTGCTGCACAGTGCTGCCCCCTGGGCAGGCACAGGAAGTGGAAGCCAGAGGGAGCGCCTTGTTTGCTGTTGCAACCACAGTAATAGGGAGAATGGTGGTTGGATGGGAATCTGGAGGCCATAGATTAACTCCTCGCAGGCCACATTTGGTCCATGGGTCACCAAATGGGCAGTCTTGCTTCAGTCCAATTCAATAATTGGATTAAGAATGATAAAGTTAATGGTATGACATATGGAAGGTGTGGCTAGATGAACGGGCTACAGGACACAAACGCTTTAGATTGGGAACCATAGTATCATAGTACTTAGGGTCAGAAGGGACCTAAACAGATCACCAGGTCCGACCCCCTGCCCTGGGCAGGAACAGGTGCCGGGGTTATAACACCCCAGCCAAATATCTGTCCAGCCTCGTCTTGAAGACCTCCAAGGTAGGAGTGAGTACCACCTCACTTGGGAGCCCATTCCAGAGCCTGACAGCCCTAACTGTAAAGTAATGTCTCCTGGTGCCTGAACCTTCTCTCTAACAGTTTGTGGCCGTTATTCCTAGTAACCCTGGGTGATGTCCCGGGGAACAAAGCTTC
>NW_005841867.1:3514398-3534600 GCF_000455745.1 Alligator sinensis | reverse complement strand
CCTGCTGGTCCCCTCTGGTGAGTTTGTATACCACCACCAGATCCCCTCTCAGCCTTCTCTTGTGGAGGCTGAATAGGTTCAGGCCCTTTAGCCTCTCTTCATAGGACCTGCCCCACTGCCCCTTGACCATGCGAGTGGCCCTCCTCTGGACCCTCTCAATGCTAGGTGGGAAACCTTTTCAATCTTTTCCAAAACCAAAAGTTAAATCAGCCTCAATTATCCATGCCAAAACCAAAGTTACATCAGCCTTAATTGTGGAACTTCAGTATGCCAATGATTGTGCTGTCATTGCACATACTGAGGAGGATCTATAAGCAACCTTTAACTGCTTCTCTCAAGCGTAAGAGACACTTAACATTGAAAAAGCAAAGGTGCTTCACCAGCCTGCTCTGGGACAATTAACTTGCCTGGCAAAGATCCCCATTGACAGGCAAGAGCTGGAGAATGTTGAACTCTGCAATTCTCGGTAGCCATCTCTCAAAGAAGGTCAACATTAGCTTTGGAAGACTGTATCATCATGTGTTCAACAATCACAACATCAGGATTCGAACAAAGCTCCTATTATATAAGACTGTAGTAACCCCAACTCTTCTCTTATGAGTGTGAAGCTTGGGTGGCCTAAAGGGACAAACTGAAAAGCCTGGAACACCTTCACCAGTGCTACTTTCAGAAGATCCTTGGCATAAAGAGAAAGGATCATTGCACAAATGCCAGCATCCTTACTGATGCTAACACCACCAGCATGGAAGCATTGATTTTCTTCTTCATTATGTCTCCAGTCCAACCTTTCTATATGGTCTGCTCCCAATATTTTGCATAGGCCATTGCTTCTGGTGTTGGGTGTTGCCAGATCTTTTGTCATGCATTGTGGTGCTATAGGGCATCTCAGGAGATTATTCATGGTTTGCTTCACCTGACAGATACATTGGTCAGTTGTGTAGAGGCCCTATGATTTCATGAGAAAGTTGCATCTGCCAAGACCCACTCTCAATCTATTCAGGCTTAACTCCTCACTAGGGGTAATTCCTTGCCAGATCCATTCAACAGCCATGCCACTTAGTTTCTCCCATTCTTTTTGCCAGAGGGTAGTTCTGAATAATTCTGGAGATGTGGTTATTGGTATGGTAGATGATTCAAAGATTCATAGATTGTAATGCCAGAAGGGACCTCGGAAGATCATCGGGTCCAGCACCCTGCACCAAGCAGGAAAGATAAATGGGGGTCAAGTGACACCAGCAAGGTGACTAGCCACCTCTTGAAGATTTCCAGGGTAGGTGATTGCATCACCTCTGGAGGAAGCTTATTCCACAGTCTGAACACCCTGACTGTGAAAAAGTCTCTCTTAATATTGAGCCTGAATTAATCTTCCAGGAGTTTGTGGCCATTACTCTTGGTTTTCCCCTCGGGTGCCCTGGTGAACAGTTGCTCGTGGAGCCCTTGATGTACTCCCCTAATGTAGTGGTAAGCTGCTACCAGGTCCCCTCTCAGCCTTCTTTTGCTCAGGCTGAAGAGTCCCAGATCCCTCAGCCTTTCCTCTTATGGCTTACCTTTTAAAACTCTGATCATACGGGTGGCTCTTCTTGGGACTCTCTCAAGCTTGTCCATGTCCTTGTTAAAGTGTGGTGCCATGAACTGAATGCAGTACTCCAGCTGCATACTCCAGCTACTCCAGATACTTCAGCTGCAGGATAAAAAGCTATGTCTCGATTAGAGACAATGGTGCACTAGCTGATGTCCTTATAGTGGGTGACGCTCATCTGGCCCTTGTACCTGCTGTCAGTGTCACCGGCTACTTTCCTCCTGATGTAAGAAGGCACTATGCCAGATAGTGCATATAGGCAGGAAACAGGGGTGTGTTTTAGGTGGGCTGTTATAGTTCTGCATGCATCATTTAGGGCAGTGTCAATATGCTTTGAGCGTCCCCAGGTGGTGCAGGCATATTCAGCCACAGAGAAACAAAGTGCTAAGGCAGTGGTGCATAGGGTGAATGGATGCGCTCCCCACTAGGAATTTGTGAGCTTATGCAGAATGTTGTTTCATGTGCTTGCCTTGGCTTTGGTACTTAATATGTGTGTTTTGTAACTAGGTGTATAGTCCAGTGTTACCCTTAAGTAGACTAGGTATTTTTGATGTTTGAGACTCTGATGACTTCAGATGACATTCTGATGTCATTCTGCATCCTGGTTTCTCAGATGGAAAGCACAGATTTGGGTTTTGCTAGGGTGGGGTTTGAGATAATTATTTAAGTAATAATCTGATCTCTCATCTCATTCAGTGCCCTCTCCTCCATCTTCTCTGTGTCCTCAAAATTCTTCTGCTGTGTGGCAATGCAAAGATTGTCAGCACAGATGAAATGCTAACATTTAGCAGGAAGTGGCTGATCATTAATGTAGATGTTGAATAAAAGTGGGACGAGCACACTGCCTTCTTTTGGTAAGCTGTTTTTTTGGAATTGCCATCTACCTTTCTGACCATTTAGTTCCATATAGAAACACCATTCTCCAAGTGGCTATGAATAGTCTGGTTCAGATCTAAGTCGCCAGTCATAAGGTACAGTTTGTGGATCATGATGCAATGTTGGATAGTATCATGTGCAGGTAGGTCAACAAATGCTGTGCCAGTGATAAACTTCTATTGGAAACCATCTTCAATAGGCTGTGGGAGGTATAGTAGTTGACCTGCACAGGATTGACCAGGTCTAAAATCCACCTGGTCTCATGTAACTTTAGAATCGACCAAGGGTGTAATTTTATTGCAGGATAAATCATTCACAGAGTTTGTAAGTGACACTGAGAAGGGAGATTGGTCTATAATTTTTTGGTGATGAAAGGTCTTTCTCTGGTTTAGGTAGAGCTATAACCCTTGCTTTCCTCCATACTGATGGCATTTGTTTACTCATCATGCATGTGTTCAATTGATCAAGGAGCCACTGGCTTGCAAGGGGTCCTAGGTATTGTATCATCCCAGTGAGTACATCCCATACTCCTAATACTTTCCCATGTTTCAGTAGGCCTGTGCCAACTATTAGTTCCTTCAAAGTAATGGATGGATTAGGTCTTTAGGTGGTTCTTGTCAGACAGTATAATGCAGCAATGAAGTTCTTTGGTGTTTCTCCTACATGAGTGCTTCCCATTGTTGAGCAGTTGTGTGACCTGGTTGGCAGTAACACTTGATATAGCCAGAGGTGTGAGGCTGTTGCCTCCTAGTTTTCTAATAGTTGCCCAAGCTTTCTTGCCATTATGTATCAGATTGGTGTTCTCAGTCATTTCTTTCCAGGTGTTGTGGCTCTCTACTCCTATGTTGTCTATCAGGATTTCTCCCAGTGTAATCGTGGATTCTGAGAAGTGGTTGAGATGGTATTCTTTCTTAGAGAGAACATACAGGTCAGATATAGAGCTCAACATGTCTGGGATATATCTTGCATGGCAGCCCCTTGGAATGGAGTGGCAGGCACTTCTCTTCACAGTCTTCACAAAAATCTTATAATTTTCAAGGGTAGGTATAATATCCCCAACTGATTCCTCCATTACCTCTGTGAAGGCTGCCCAATTAGCTTTCTTGAGGTTGAAACATCTGTGGAAGGGAGTATTTTGCACCATTATTGGGGGCCCTAGCTTAAAAATTATAGGGCAATGTTGAGTGTGAGGAATGGGCTCCAGCACTGCTTTCTTGCACGTCTGGCTGATTCCACTGCTCATGAAGCAGTTGATTATACAACATCAGCTGTGGTGGACAGGGCATTGTGTGTGCATGCCTGATGCATGTGTACCAAAACAACTGCTATGCTCCCAACTCAGCCAAAGTTAAAGGACATGTGGGGACCAGAGGAAACAGTTCAAGGACACCTTTAAGGCAAACATTAAGAAGTGTGGCACTAACACCACAAATTGGGAAAAACCAGCCCAGGACTGGGCTACATGGTGATGCCTTTTGAGAAAAGGTACATTTTACTTTGAGGAGAACCATCTCACCCTGGAGGCAGAAAAATGACAGAAATGGAAGGAAAGGAAACAAGACCAGGAAGTCTGTGATTTGGCCCTCCCTTTAACCACCTGTAGTGTCTCCCAGAGAGTCTGCGGCTCTAGGAATGAAATGGTTCCACACTCAAGTATATTCCAGAATCCAGACTGTGAAGTGGTTCAGGTAGAATATTCTCTCGTCGTCCTAGGATAGCAGGTCAAGGAGCATCATTAACACTATGACAAGAAGTGGAGAAGATCTGGGAAGAATTGTCTTGATCATGCTGGAACCAGCATGACCAGATGGATGGAATCTTCTCTGTCTTTGCAGAACACTCTGGGTATCAGAGTAGGTGTGAAGAAATATAGCAGTTTCCCTGTCTACAGGATGAGACAGGCATCCTGGATTGAGACCTCCTTTGTAGCAGAAGATAAGACACTTGTAGTTGCTCTAGAACAGTGAGGCCAACTTTTCTTTCTCTCAGGTATGCTACAACTTAAGCCCTGCACACCCCCCTGAAGGCCACTCCCATTCCTCTCCTTCGCTGTTCTCTGCTCCCTGCCACCTCCCTGATATGCCATGTGCCATACACAGAGGTTTCCTGTGCCACTTACAGCACACATGCTGCAAGTTGGCCACCACTGTTCTTGGGGTGATGAGGTTGGTCACTTGATGGCCTCTATCTTTGCCCTCTGCCTTTCCAACCAGCTCCTCTTCCTCTTTTCCATCATCTTTCCCTCTTAGCTACTTCTTACCATATTGTCTTTGTTTCAAACAGTATCTCAAATCTTTTTTAGCCCATTATACATATTCAATCATTTGTATATTTGCAAAATAATAATAAATTTAAATATATATAATATTTGATTTTATATCTCCCTCTACTTCTTTGGAGCTGTCTTTGCATATGAATGGAATCCTCATTAGAGCATGGAGGCATTACTGAATTATATTATTACATATAATTTCATATTAAAAAGATTAAATAATTATCATGAACTCCACTTTTATCCCTCATAGTAAGTCCCATACAAGGAAATTTCATGTATTTCCCATATTTAATAAATATGGGGATCCCCAGAAATAAACACAGTTCCAGATGTGCTTTTTTTCTGCATGTAGCATTCTTGTCTGCTATAAACACATAACAATATGCAATAAGGCATTGAACTGGATTTCCAAGTCCCTTGGCTGCATGATCCTGATATGTGCTTGGCATACTTTACCCCTATGACAAGGCTTTGTTCATGGGTGGGGCTAACTATAAAAAAATCTGTGTATATGTGAACATAGCCAAGAAATAAGCTATTTTTATACCAGACATGGAAGGTATTTGACCATAATGGTAGCATATCAAAATTCTTTTATTTCTCTCAATACTCCTGTTAAAGTGTGCATGCCTTTTAGACTGAAATCAGATAGGAACAAGTAAATCATTTCCATGAAAGAAAATGGTAATATATAGTATGCCAAATTGTTATTTTGGATTCAGGTTTCTATCAGCTTAAACTACTAGGAAATACAAATCAATAGATACAACTCATATGATACCACTATGCCATCTAGTGTCAGAACAAGTAGTATACTGCCTGCATCATTCTGGCATTATTGTTGATATGTTGTATTTTGGGGGCTGCATCTGACATCTCATTTTTTTACTTCCAATGGCAATAAACATCTTTCCTTCACACAAGGGCAGCTTTGCTGGCCAAATCACAGCCCAGAACATAATTGCCACTGGACCCAAATTAGTAACTATTGGTTTATCATATGCCTGGTATTTTTTATGGTCATTTTTACTGTGTCCCTTCATCACCTTACCCTAAAATAAGAATGATGATTAGTTAAGTGAACGTTCAGGTATTGCATAACTTGCCCCTTTTTCCTTGATCCGCAAGGCTTGAAAATAGATTTTACATGATGCAAGGACCTGTGTTCTTTTGAGTTTGTATACTTGTAGACTGGGCAATAGAGGTCAAGTTTTAAATTATTTTCTATCCACAGCTAGCACTGCATTTTCAAAAGACAGTTGATTACACCAAGGAATTGATCAGGTTTTCAGGAAGCTCAGCAGGCAGCATCATTACTAAATAAAGACTAGCCATTTCATTTGTTTGAAAATGGCTACTGGTCATGCAAACCTTGAAAGTCTGACTCTAGACAGCATGGGGCTCAATTCAGATTGGGTACCTAATAATCTACTATTTAAGAAGAGTTAAGTCATAAAAACAAATCCAGAATAATTTTGCCCCATAGCTACTTACATTTTGGCCTGGGATGGAGTGTGGAATTGTAAAATGCGTAAATTAATTTGTCCAAGCTGCCACAGAAGAAACAAATCTGAGCAGCTAGGTACCATTGTATTTGTATGCATGTTTGGTCAGTGTCCGCTCGTTTCAGACTCTGACTCCAGTGTCCGAAGATCACAGCACGCCCAAAGAAAGACCTCTTTGGCAGACAAGACTCAGACAGGGTTTACAACCCAATAATTTTTTTTTAACTGACAATCTGCAAACTTCTTACTGACAGTCAAAAATTTACTGACATTTTACTGTTGGTAAAAATATATATTCTTGAGTTGCCACCCCATGGTTTACACTGTGCTGCCACCACCCCAGGTGTCCCCTATTCACCCCACACCCTGACACCCCTAATTATACCCTGCACCATACCCTGTGTTCCCCCACAGCATATCCCTAACTCTCCCCACTTCCAACAGGCCACTACCTGCTGCTTCTTTCTGACCTCCAGCCCTGCTGCTTTGTCATAGCCACAAGGAACTGTTGAGGGCCTAGAAAGCTAGAAATGGTTAACTGTGCACTCCCACTTAGACACCAGACGGTGCTGCTCCATTTTGTCCAGCACCAATGTTTTCTTTGAATGCAGCTTCATTAGAGTGACAAATCTTGAAATCTGCTCAGGACTTCTTATTTTTATGGAATTTATGGACTGGTGATTTTAGACATTTTATGTCCATAAATTTACAGTTGGTAATCTGGAATCAGAGAGGTTTTTCATCTGCTCTCCCTCCCAGTAACCCATGTTTACTTGTGACAAGGTATTAGCACAGACTAAGTCTCACATGCCGGTACAGAGTTCTAAATTTCTCAGCTCCCCTTTCATACAGATTAACCCACAGTATGTCAATTAAAAGTATATTACACACCATAAATATCTTGAGCTGCCCTGCACTTGTCATGTATCCTAATCTGCATCCCTGTTCTTTATCATGCAACTGTCACATCATTCTGTGCGGATGCACCTGGCTCCTCCTTTTGGCAATACTTCTCAGCTTGTATCATCCTGTTATTTTGTCCCAGGCTTGTGTATGTGTGTTCCACCTTAAGCTTGTGTAAGCAGTTCATGTATCAGTCAGTGCTCTAATGAGACCTATATTAGCCAGTGCCTCAGAAAAGCCGTGGTACATGTGCTAATCACTGTCTGTACTAACTGGTGCTCTAGCATGGCCTACACCTACTGTCCATCTAAGCTTTGTTAGCAACCAGAACAGAGGTGGGCTAGTCTATAAACTCAACTCCCTGTAGGTACTGCTAGGTTTATTCTCAACATAATCCACATGGGCATGCCACAGCCTACCTTTTAGACCACCTGCCCAGGAACAAGGCCAGACCTTGGTCACAGGCCATCACCAACTGAAGGTTACCAAATCTATATCTTGCAAGAGGGCCCTAATCACCAGACTGCAGAACAGGCTGAATAAGGGACTCCCCATCACTCCATTGGTCAGAAAAGAATAAAAGTCATGGAACCAAAAGAAAAATATGAGGGAGTCTGCCTCTGCACCCCAGGGAGAAGTGCTGGCTGTTGGATCCAGCTGCCAGTTATCTGTGGTGGTGTAGCCACTAGGGCTGTGTGAAACAGCACCATGTCACTTTGACTTCTGTTTCAACGGAACAGTGTTTCATTTTGAATTTAGTTTTATTTTGAAAGCACTGTTCTGTTTCATTTAGTTGAAACAGTTTCGCTGTTTCAACACTGTTTTGAGTTTCTCCCATAGGCTATAATGGGGAAGCATAAAACTGGAGGAGCAGCCTCCTGTGATTGCAGGCAGATCAGGGGCCCACATCCCCAGAGGAGTCCAGCAGAGCTGTCCTGGGGATGCAAACAGGAGGCTGCCGCTGCCACCTGGGACCGGCACTGAGAGCTGAGCCCAGTGGAGGGAGGCAGAGCACAGTCCTGGTGCTGCGCTCCGCTTCCCCCCACCGGACTCAGTTCCACAGGGCTGGGAGCTGCTGGGCACTGAGCCTAGTGGAGGAAGGTGGAGCACTGCACCGGGGCTGTGCACCTCCTCCCTCTACCAGGCAACAAGCTGCTGGGCGCTGTGCTGTTACCAGATTTGCCCATCACTTTGGGGGGGGTGCTCATTTATTAGGGTTAGGTTCCTAGGGTCTTTGTAATTCTATCAACGTGCTGCTTGTGTTATTTGTGTTTCTATACAGAGCTGTATATCTCCCTTTTGCAAGCCCTCACCCCCAATGGAGCTATCTTGCAGGACTCAGTTTCAATGGGGCTGGGTTCCTCCAGTCACCAAATCAGTCATACACATACAAACACACACAGCTTAACGTGACACGCCTGACCTGGCCGGGCTGATCAGCATGGACAGGCTGACACCCTCATATGCCAGGAATCAGTTCATCAGAGCAACAATAAACTGCAGTCAGACACAAGCACACAGGTGAACAGAAACTCAGCACGTCCCAATCTTTGGCCTCTTGATGAGCAGACCCCACAGTATTTTTGGGCTTCACAGGGATCTTTAGCTTGGGTAAAAGAAGCGTTGCTGCAGAGCACAGGAGGAAAGAGAAGCAGAGAAGGAAAAATATACCCAGTTACTACCAGTTTGACTATAAAAGTTATTTATTACTAAGTATATGAAATATATAATGGTACTAGTAGTAATAGACATGCAAAAGAAAAACAAACACAAACAATTACAATACCCTTGTTTCACTAAGTATTTGGGGAAACTTAGGTCAAGCTTAACTAATACAGTTCAGGTTCAGAAATCTATGCCTAGAGAGAAAAGAGAAAAGAGAGAGAGAGAGAGAGCTGGGATCTCACCAGTCCAAGGCACTCAGGCTGCAATGCTGACAGGTAAAGTTCTCAGCACAATCCTTGAAGGGAGATGATCTGTTTCTTCCAGTTTCTCGAGAACAACAGCGGATGGTGTCAGAGAGACTTCTCCTCCTGAAGCACACACACACTTTGCTGCTTTTTTTTTACAGATTTTTATACCCTCAGTTTAGTTTCTTCAAAGTATTTTTAATAGTGTAAATAATTGTCTTTTCTATTGACAAGGGGTTATCTGGTTTGGAACATCTCAAGAAACTGATTGATAACCAGGAAAACATAAGGTTAAGGAGTAACCAGACACTTAGGAGCCAGCTTGAAATTCCTATGGATAGCAGATATACTGATGGGATGTCTCATGATTTCTTCAAAACAATAGATAGCTTGGAGCATCAGGGTTTTGGATTTTTACTTGTTGTGAACAAGCCTCAGTTTAGCATGACTTTTCCAGATCCTACTATAGTCTTTTAACAGACTTAAGGCAATTATTGGAGTGTTCATAACCTTTGGTGGGGAGGACTTCCACCAGTCATCCCGGGAAAAGTATGACAACACTTGTGGTCAGGGTTCCAACGGGCTGGACGCTGTGATGAACCCTTTACCATTGTTTAAATGTTGCCCATACCTACTCTGTCTCGGTCTCTTTGTCTCAGCATTCCCTAACCCAGCAACTGAGTTTTAGTCAATCAAGTTTAAATAGGCTTCCCATAGTGGGACCAGGGAATGTACGGCCCGAGATGCCTATTAAACTTTACTTCTGCTTAGAGGTATGTGTATGGAGTGGGGGGGAAGTCCTTTGTAAATCCAGATTAGAACTGGTCCGATAAATGCTGAGCTGGGTGTGTGTAAATGTGGGTTGATTAGCATTTGGAGCACAGATTCCCCATCATGCAGTGCTCCCCTGCTTCTCTGATCCCAGAATTCACTGCAGTCTTTGCTTCAGGCTTTCTGTTTGAAAAGTTCTTTTTCAAATATATAGGGAGGATGAAGAAGGCACCGGGAAATGTGGGGCCCCTACAAGATACGCTGGGCAATCTGGTGGTTGCGCCAGAGGAGAAGGCAGACCTCTTTAACAAATTCTTGTGCAGGGACCGGGACTCCCCCACCATGATTCAAGACGGACTTGAGGGGAACACCTCAAGACCTAAGGTTGAGGAGGACTGGGTTAGAGTGCTTCTGGAGGGGCTGGACATGTTCAAATCAGCAGGTCCAGATGCTCTCCACGCCAGGGTGTTGAGGGAGCTAGCAGGAGTTATTACAGGGCCCTTGGCACGGCTTTACGAGCGCTCGTGGGGCTCGGGCCAGGTGCCAGATGATTGGAAGATAGCCAATGTGGTCCCTATCTTTAAAAAAGGGAGGAGGGAGGACCCGGGCAACTATAGGCCTGTGAGTCTTACCTCAATCCTGTGGAAACTCTTTGAGAAGATCATCAAGGAGCACATCTGTGATGGACTGGCATCGGGGATGATGCTCCAGGGCAACCATCGCGGTTTTATTAGGGGCAGGTCATGTCAGACCAACCTGATTGCCTTTTACGATCAGGTCACAAAAGCACTGGATGCAGGTGTCACCATGGATGTAGTCTTTCTGGACTTCAGCAAGGCCTTTGACACTGTCAACCACCCCATCCTCATTAAAAAACTAGGCGACCGTGGCATCAATGCCTAGACAGTCAGATGGATTGCTAATTGGCTGAAGGGTTGTACTCAGAGGGTGATGGTGGACGGGTCATATTCGACCTGGGGGGAAGTGGACAGCGGAGTCCTGCAGGGCTCAGTCCTTGGGCCCGCGCTGTTCAATTTCTTTATCAGTGATTTGGATGACGAGGTGAAAAGCAATCTGTTCAAATTTGCTGATGACACCAAAATTTGGGATGAGGTAGGCACGCTAGTAGGGAGGGAAAGACTGCAGCAAGACCTGGATAGGTTGCAGGGGTGGGCTAACAAAAACAGGATGCGTTTCAATACGGACAAGTGCAGGGTGCTGCACTTGGGCAGTAGTAACCAGCAGCACACTTATAAGATGGGAAACTCCCTTCTTGAGAGCACGGAGGCAGAAAGGGATCTTGGAGTCGGAGGTGATCCTCCCCCTCTACGCGACACTGGTCAGGCCACAGCTGGAATACTGTGTCCAGTTCTGGGCACCCCACTTCAAGAGGGATGTGGACAACATTGAGAGGGTCCAGAGGAGAGCCACCCACATGATCCGGGGACAGCAGGGCACACCCTACAATGAGAGGCTACAGGACCTGAACCTGTTCAGCCTTCAGAAGAGCAGGCTGAGGGTGGACCTGGTGACTGTCTATAAACTCACTAGGGGGGACCAGAAGGGTTTGGGGGAGACCTTGTTTCCCCTAGCGCCCCCCAGGATAACAAGGAATAACGGCCACAAGTTGTTGGAGAGTAGGTTTAAATTAGACATCCCTAAGAACTACTTCACAGTCAGGGCAGCTAGGATCTGGAACCAACTTCCAAGGGAAGTGGTGCTAGCTCCTACCCTGGGGGTCTTTAAGAAGAGTCTTGATGCCTACCTGGCTGGGGTCATTTGAGCCCAGTTTCCTCCTGCCCAGGCAGGGGGTCGGACTTGAAGATCTACAAGGTCCTTTCCAACCCTACTTCTATGATTCTATGTTCTCCATCTCCCATGTAAATGAATAGTCATCTGGTTCCATCTTGGATGGAAATGAGACCTAGGGCAGTTGCTCCCTTATCTGGAAGGCTTTAGGTATGTCTCCCACTGCATCTTAATCAGTATTGTTTAGGTAGAGGAGGGGAGGGGGGAGGAATTCTTTGCAAGTCAGACAGGCTGCAACCTGTGCCAGGGTTCCCCAAGAACACGGAGCTAAGAGGCAACAGCGCTGCCTCCCTCCACCGGGCAGCAAGCCTCTGGGCACTGAGCCCAGTGTTGGAATGTGGAGCACAGCCCCGGCGCTGTGCATCGCCTCCCCCCACTGGGCAGCAAGCCGCTGGGCGCTGAGCTGGGTGGAGGGAGGTGGAGCACAGCCCTGGCACTGTATGCCACTTCCCACCACTGGGCAGCAAGCCACTGGTGGAGAGGTAATATCTTTTATTTGACCAACTGTATAGTTGGGAAAACTGCCCTTACTTAGGTCTAGGAAAGCAGACACAGCTTAAGCTAAATAGCAGATAAAACTAGAGCACAGATATAACCATGTGTAAAGGAATGGTCTTGTTATTCCTCTAATTAAAGTTACCTACTGTACTCTGTTTCTGTTTGGAAGCCACTCTTGTTGGCACTCTCTTTACTCCTCTTTTATAATCCTCCTCCACTGCTTTTGGCAGAAAGCTTTCATTTACATAAATATGCTATTGTTTCATCTGTTATTTAATTCAAGTTGTGTCTGCTTCTTTCCCAGACCTGAAAAAGGGCACTTTGTGTTGAAAGCTAGCCTGTCTCCCCCAACTATACAGTTTGTCCAATAAAAGTTATCACTAAAAATGTTGCCTCAAGGTTGTTATTTTTTGTTTTTTATCCCAAAACTAAATATAAAGTTTACAAACAGTCCTGCGAGCTGGATACCCAGGCTTCCCTCCCCTCCCACAGAGAGGACCCTCACTGCCCTCTTTTCCATTAGATATATTTAACTCCATTCACTGCCTAAGACTCCTGGGTGCCTAAACCTGCCCATTTAGATCATTCTTTTGGGGCTGACCGTCTACACAGCTAGAAGCAACTAAAAATTTGTTCCAGATCGTAGAATCCTAGAAAATCAGGCCCATTAAACTTTAAAATTCAGTTTTGCTTAAATTTATATGCAGAGTCCAAGAGCTACGAAAGAAGAGTAACTTATAGGAACCTAAACATCCATCTCCCTGCAGGCCCAGCTACAGTACAATCCAATCATGGCAGAATAGCATATAATTAAATTACACTGTAGACTATGGTTATAAATTGTAGATGCTGCAAAGTGCACTGTAGACTGAGGTATAGATGGCACCTTGCTTATGTCTCAGAAAGAAGAGGCCTTGCACACCAAAAATTAAAATATGCAGCCCAGTCCTCTGATTTCTTTTATGGTTTGTAGCTGGGCTTTTACCTAGATAAATTAGCAACAGGCTTCAGTTATCTATAGCAACACCTTGTTTTGCATTGAGCCAGGTAGTTCATAGGACTCTTACTAAAGGCAGAATTGCAAGATAATTTTTTTTTTCTTCAATTGAGTGAAAACATGGGGTGGGGGGAATGTAGCTTTATCCTTGTATGTTTCTCACAGGCTGAACTTATTCCAGAGCACTTCCAGCAGGACTGATGCTCCCACTTCCTTCCCAAACAGCTTGTTTCTTGCTCTCGTCTCAGCCACAGCAACAGCTCCCTGGCCCCGCTGGTGCAGCACTGCGCAGATTCCTCTGTTGGAATATAGCCCTACTGAAGTAGCAGCCCAGGCCAAGTTTGCATAGGCATACTATCCCCACTTCAAAGCCCTACCTTAAACTGACAAATTAAACTGTACAGCTCCCTGAATTTTTATGGTAGCCTTTTCTCCCCTAGCCTGGAGCAGCTGCCTGCAGCCGTGATAGAAGAACACACACTTTATGTGAAAGACATCTAAGGAGTTACTTATTAACACAAACAATTGTGAAGATAAAAAGTAAACAGCATATAGCCACCTGAACTTTGCCCCAGATTCACAAGAAGTATTAACACCTAATTTGGACAGACATCTTCACTTCAGCAGGACCCAACTACCTTTGTGGATCTGGGACTTTAAGAAACTCAGCCGACACACCACAGAAGAATTGGTGATGCACATGATAAATCAGAGGTGACTGGCAAACTGGCAGAAAAATCAGGATTTCCTACATACCGTGTGTGTAAATACAGCAGAAATGGTCTGGAAAACATGGTTAAAAGAGAGCTAAGGGGGCAGTACAGTCATTAAGACTAGAAAGTACAACCCCGAATTCCAGTTGGTCAAAGACCGGAAAACAAACAATCCCCGGTGCTTAATTAGCTTGCAGTCTGACTACAAAGTAGGTAAGGCACCAGCTGGGCTAACGTGAAACCTGGTCTGGTAAGAGGAATGGAAAGCAATTTCAAATCTAGGATAGAGGCTTTCCAAATTGCAGGAAGCATGGCCAGTTCTGTTGAATGAATCTCTGTCTAGAGCTTGGGATAACAACATGTTAAAACAGGTTGTCAACAGGCCTTATTCCTATTGGGCAATCCAGGGTCATCCCAAAATCCCTCTCCATATTCTATCGTCTTTGCTTTAATACAAATTAAGGTTCAAGTACCAGAGCATGAACTGGCATATCTGTAACTAAGACAAAAATATGCCTCCGTAGGAAACAGGGCCCAGATTAGCAGAGTGCCTCATTTCCTCGTCACCCCACTGGAAACCGCATTTACAGCTGAATTAGAGCACCTTCTCTTAAAAAAAAAAAAAAAAAAAAAAAGTAACTAGAATTATTATCCTTATTCTGTTATGTTCTTCCCTCTTTTAAGTCCTTAACAGTTTTAAAGATGACACAGGCACCTATCATATTGGCTAACATGAGTCTTACCAACAAATGCTTGAAACCACAATTTTAGAGGAAAGAAAAAGTTTCACTTACAAACAAGGGATGGGCTGGCAAGATACAGGCCACTAGACTCCTGTTTCACAGGTGTTTTGTGTGAGGGTTATGATCTCTTACCTTCGGAACTGGCTCACAGGTATCACGTAATCCGTGTCAGGGGGTGCTAGCTGAAATGATATCATTGTGAATGGCCCTGACGGCAGGTAACCTTCTGGCTATGCTTTGTATTGCCAAATGGGGGAGGGAAAAGAGAGGAATTGAGTTGTAACAGAATTTTCTTTGAGCTATTAAATTCATGGAAGCAGGACTGGGGCTCTGCAATGAAAGAAGCCATTTCTATATTTAAGAAATTAGAAACCAACAGTGAAGCAAATAACCAAATCTGAAGCAGACAGACAAGCACAAAGCCTGTTCAAGTCACATTAGTATTCTCTGACAGACTCTCTTACTAGTACCATTTGAGTCAGGCAAAGGCAGGGCAGGGTGGCACCTCAAAGGACTTCACAGGCTACAGCAGTGAGGGCCCACTTTGTGGCACACCTGCCAAAATTAGCGCCAGTCTCCAAGTGCCCCCCTGATCCTCCTCCTCTGCCCAATCTCCTGCACAGCTTTCTGCTCACTGCCCTGTGCTCCCTTCCCAATCTCCTGCTCCATCTGTTACTGTTCTCTGCATCTCCTCCCTGACTGCTGCATGCCAAGCACAGACTATGCCACCTGTGGTACTTGTGCCACACCTGGGCTACTGCCTACTTCATGGCATCTGAAGTAGGATGAAGCCTACTGAAAAGCTTATGCTTTTCTGAATAAATTAGTTTTTAAGAGCACCTATACACAAGCAGCAAGTCTGCTCCAATTCACTGTAATTAGTGTGCCACAGCAGGCTCACTAAATTGCGTCTGCTGGAGCATGGTAACTACTGGACTCCAGCATCTCATGTAATCGGCATCCTGGTGTTTAAAAAAAGTGCCCCTGCTGCCATTAACTAAAGCTCACTGAATGAGCTTTCAGCACCCCAGTGCCATTTTTAAGCACTAGGATGCTGATACACTAGATGCTTTGAGAGCCACTGTAATTAAAGCACCCCTCCACCCCTTCCTGGAGAGAGAGAGAGAGAGAGAGAGAGAGAGAGAGAGAGAGAGAGAGAGAGAGAGAGAGAGAGTGTGAGTGAGTGTGTGTGTGTAAAAACACTCTAAGATGTCACCCAGCCCTTGCCTTCATGGGTGCAGTACATTTAGCTTCCAAAACTGACACCTGGAACAAGTGCTCCCATGTGCTCATTTCATCCCCTAACCTGAGCATCCAGAGGTTGCGGAAACAAGCTATGAAAAGTAGGCAAGAAGTAGCTCTGTATTTGCTGGATGCCAGAAGACCTCAGTTGTTTTTTCCAGGGAAATTATGCATTACATTTGTGCAATTACTTACTTCTTAAGTGAGGTATGGCAGATAATTGCTTTCTAGTGCTTTAGGAAACTACATTCAAGTTCATCCTGAAATTTTCTCTGGTGAGCCTTTTTTTTTTTTTTTTTTTTTTTTTTAAAAAAAGAAGAGAAAGAGGGCAGTTTCAGAGGAATTGCCAGTAGCACTAGCTTAGCTTCAAGCACTGTGTACATGTCATGTGGTAGGCTAGCGCAAGCAACAGCAGTGCAAACTTACTGTTGCTAACGGACTACAAACAAGGGTATGACACTTGTTCAACATTCTTTATTTCAGATATACATATCCTCAAATCCTCCACCTTTTTGCCCTTTAAATTTTACATACATGAATATTACGAAAAATAAGGAGCAGTGCAGAGGGTCCAATAAAGAATTACACAAAAGAAAACTTCACTTTGGTGAAAGTTTACCTCAAGTTAACAATGAGCGAGTTGGGTAGGAATTCTTGTAGGTTTCAAAAGTTTAACTTGTATGGAAATTTAAAGTATAATTTTAAAAGATGCCACATCAAGCCCTTTAATATCCAAAAGTATAAAGGTAACTAACCAGACAGAGGCCAGTATGCAAGCAGGAACAGAATTTTTAAATCTGATGTCTATCAGGAGTCATTAAGGACACTGATTGGCTAAAGTAACAAATATTCCCATTCAGATAAAAAGGGAAACACTCTAACAAGCTGAAATCATGAGATGAGAGTATTAAAAACAAAAAAATCCCTTTAAAATACAAAACAAGACTCAGGAAAAAATGTCCTTTTAATACTCGAAACCTTTGGGCAGTGGCAGCTTCTTCTTTGGTCACAAGATCTAGTCATCTACCTACCTATCTACCTTTCCATAGCAACTGTCTTTTTCCTCTGCTCTTCCATACCCTAAAACTTCAAGTCATTGAAATTAAAAAACTTGACAGTGGATTGTGAGGAAGGGAAAAAAAAAAAGTAAGGAGTAATTAATCTGAATGGCTTGTTAAACAGCTTCACTGTAACTGGGTTCTGCTATTGTAGAAGTAATATTCAGCACTACTTAAATTGCTTTGTTTGCAAAAATCACAAGTCATAACAATGCTTCACTTAATTTAATTCCTGTACCTTTAAAAGTGTTATAATTACTGTGAATGTGTTTACAATAACTTGATTCTTCTCCTTATGGAACAAAACATATATGTTTAAAAGCAGAAATTTAATTTTCTCCCGACACTGAAATGACCACTCTCAGTTGTTCATAAGGTAACAGATGTTTCTGAAGAAAACACCATGATAGTTGTTTGTAAACATTAAACCCACAACAGTAAGTACATCAAAATCCCACATTATCATCCTAAAATAATCACAGAAGTTGACATGAAATACATAAAAAGTTTATTATGCATGTACCCCACTTCATTATCTGGAGGAGGAAATCTGAGGCAACAGTTTGGTGCAGTACAGACAAGCAAAGCAATATACAGTAGCTGCACACAGATTGATTTCTTTTGGATCACAACTAAATATTTTTACTATGACCGTTAGTACAGAAATGTTCTGCAATTAGAAAAATGAGAAGTCTCTCTCATGCTGTACAATTTCACGTATTCTTTGTTAGAAAAGAACTGGTCAGGTTTGAATCGTTCACGCCAACTTGCTAGGCTGTTGCCTCTGGAATGTTCAGCACAAAGGATAAGCTCCAGACATAAGTTAAGTGCTTTTCATGTGCAAACTGTTACTGGCTAAAGCTTTCAAAGTACATTTAATTACAGATATGAACACCCTGTAAAGATATGAGGATATGATAGAAGACCCAGAGGCCATTACAGATTTGTTAAGAGAAATGCTATGTTCCACTGCAGTAGTTCTAGTCCCTGATTAGGTCCTTCCAAAAGACAGAGTTTATGTTCATTTGTAGGAGATAGACCATTCTTTGACAGAAGCATCGTGGGATGTTGTTACCAGGGTATGTTCATCCAGCCATGCCAAGCTGCTTACATGATGTAATCTATGAGCATCTGTAGGAAGAAACAATTATGTGTTGGGGGTGGGAAGAGAGGAGTTAAATGAAAAAATGACAACGAATTAAGTCATTCTAGGCGTGGTCTATTTTATAGCAGTAAAAAGCTTCCTTGTTGCAAGCAACTATACAGAGTTTGCCAAGACAACCATTATTTGAGTTAGGTAGAAGAGTAGGCTAAACAATTGAGACATCTAAAAGGGCAGAGACTAGTGATTCTCAATCAGGGTGCCATTAGATCCTTTGAAGGGTGCGGTGAGGTGTAAAGAGATAAGCAGAGAAGCTAAGCAGACAGGCCTGTCAGGCTTGTCCCTGCCTGCATGACACCCCACCCCTACATAAGGAAGCAAGCACTATAATATATAAATTTTGAACCTGGGTGCCTCAATTCAAAGTTATGGAAGGGTGCTTCAAGCCCAGTGAGAGGCGCCTTGAGACCAAATAAGGTTGAAAACCACTGGCATAGAAAAACCACTTCGGGCAGCTCCAAAGGAGGAAGGGGAGCTGATGCTTGGCAGTGGGTACCAGCCATTATAGTATGCATGTAGAAACAAACACAAGTGAACTAAACTGCCCCAACTTTGCGCTTGCATAAAACAAGGTTAAAGTTGGAGTGGCTTTGTTAAAACCTGTAGGCAAGGTTCTTCAAGGAGATGCGATATCTTATTAGACCAACTGAGTAGTTGGAAAAAAGTTCTAGGCAAGCTTTCAGATGCAGTCACCCTTCTTCAGGCATAGGGAGTCTCTGCTGGTCTGAGATTCCAAGGAAACCCTTGATAAACCTGCATTTTTCACAGGCTCAGGCCAGTGTAACCGGTACCACTTAACAGCTGCTGCCCAGTCCAGGGCAGCAGCTCTCTCCTCTTTGGAAGCCACTGCAAGTGTATGTTTGTTAGTGACTTACTCGCTACAGAAGTAGAAGATTAATCCTGCAGCTCTCAAATCTTTTTAGCAAATGAATACAAAACCTACCTGGTATCTTGATGCTAGTCTCTGCATCACTTAAGGTCCAAACATACACCATCATATCCATACCTCCAGAAGCAAAATGCTCATTGTCTGGTGACCAAGCAATGCAAACAATTTTTGCATGGTGTCCATAAAATACATTGTGTTCCTGTTTGGTAGTTTTAGAAAAAGAAAAAAAAAGGTGTTATTGTACAAGCTAAGTTTTTTGGGGAGGAAACCACCTACAATTCTGCAATCTATTATGTTGCCAACTGTTAAAAGGCAACAGTTTTAACACATTGCTCTGTTTCAATAACTGCGTCTCAGGTGAAGAAACAAAGACATCTACGAAGCACAGCTGTTATTTTTCTACTGTGGGAGTTGCTTAAGTCCTCATTTTGTACTATTTCATATTATACAAATAACTGAGAGAGAGAGAGAGAGAACACAGAATTCTAACACAAATCATTTAAAATGGCAGGACTGAAACGTTCAACACACACACACACACACACACACACACACACACACACTGCCAGAACCAGTGTCCCATGCCAGCAGAGACTGCAGCAAAGACCATTACTCTATGAAACCTCCATAGAAGGTCTGTAGAACATTTCAAGAATGAAACTTTAATTTTTTTCTTCTAGACAAGAGTGTAAGTGGTGACAAAAGAAAAGGAAGTTTCTGGAACATCATCCAGGACTTTTCAAAACAGCTTTAGTCAAAGTCATGGTTACTTGAAAATACTTTTTTCACATATCATCACTCTGCTGAAGCTATAGTTGCTACTTGCCTTGATCCTTGCTTTAAAATTTGATTAAAAATGAACAGAAAAATTGGAAATTTAAGTCTACATCTGTCCACTTAGCTGGACATTCTTCAGAACAGACCATACATTGTGACTGCATGGATCAGTCACTAGTCAACTGATCAAAATGATACCTCATTCCTGTCTATTTAACACAGAATGCACAAAAAAATGTCTGTGGACAAAGTGATGCACAGAGAAATGATAGCAAAGATTCACAGGAAACTAAATTCAATAGATGTTTCCATTATATAGATATTCTACAGAGCAGTAGACTAAAAATATATGAAAACCCAAATCTTTGTTCAATGGCAGTCAAAAAACCCCCAGATGTTTTACTAGTTCATAGCTTTATACCTCATCATTCATTTCTTCTTGTTTTTGGTTTACATGATGTTAAGTACCTAGCTTTTCTAGTTGTCAACCTATAC
>NW_005841867.1:3495056-3514367 GCF_000455745.1 Alligator sinensis | reverse complement strand
CTTTCCCTCCCTTCACTCTAGGTCAGGGGTGACCAATTCCCAGCCCAAGGAGCCATGTAATCATCAAGTCCACAGCACTCTATGCATCCAGAAATTTGGTGGGAGTGGTGGCAACTGCATTGGGCCCACAGAGGATCTGGCCTGTGGGTTTAAAAGTTTGGTCACCACTGTCCTAGGTAATAACTTTGATACTGCAAAACTAGCTACTGTGAAAGTAAAAGCTTGACAGATGACAGCTGTAACTTATCAAGTGAGCTTAATGGAATCTCACTGCAATACAGATTGGTTCATCTCTACCCATGTCTTATGCAGCTTTGAGACCAATGTTACCAACTACGCAATTACAAGTCAGGTACAGCAGTTCTTACCGCATAGCCATCAGCAACACTGAAGACAGTAACAACCTTGTTTGCATCACAAACTGCAAGAAAGGCACCATCGTGAGAATATGCCAGGTCAGTCACAGGACCTTTAGCTTCCAAAGTCCTCTCAGCATTTTTCAAGGACATTCCTTGGATCGAATATAAGTGGACATTTCCATCCTGAAAGTTAATAATAAAATATCAAAGCTATACAAACAAACAGGAAAGATTACAAAGCTAGAGGACCTCAAGTCAGTTACATCAAGGATTTCTTACTTTACGCACTAGAGGATAAGCCATGGCTGAAGTCTATCAAGTCTGAAATAGGCAAATGCTCTCTAGAACACGAATATGGGTTTAAGGCCTCCTTCAAATTAATTTTGAATGCAGATACATACAAATTTGACCCTTTATAGGAAATAAATGGAAGAAAATGAAGTAGGTGACCTGTATACAAGTCAAGGTGATGCGTTGTTGAAAAAGCTGGAAAACAGCAACGGTGCAACAACTATTGTGTCTTGGCTATAGCTACTTCAAATAATGTTAAATACTGCCTTTTTATTTTGTGCTCATAATCCAAGAGCTTGAGAGAGCGCAACCTTACCAATCCTCCCACGGCTACAGTACTGCCTCCTGGCTGAACTGCTACAGCTTCTGGCTCGTAACCAGGATCATCGATTACAAAACATTTCTTCTTGTCCTTCATCAAGATGATCTGTAAATACAAACTGGTTTGCTATAGACTGTTGCTTCAAATATCCAATAGGCCACATTATCTAATCATGAATATAAATTCACACTGTGAGTTGCCACAGTGGGCATTTACACGTCCAAAGGGAATGCTGATTCATTCTCCAGATGAAAGGGTAATCCACAGAGCAGAATGGGACACATGCTTGGTGACTAAGTTTTTTCTTGTGAGCACTTAAGTGACTCACAGGACTGCGACGGTGTTGGAACACAGAGTCTATTTTAGCAACTGTAAGTGATCGACACGTTTTTGCACGTTAAATGTTCACTTTTGTTAAGCAAAACAAAATAGAGCAACATGAAATGTAGAGTTTCATGTTCCACCTTTTTGGTAGACATATCACAAATAACCAATATACCCTGCCCAGAGTGCCACTCTGATTCCCTGTTTTGTTTCCTGCTTCCTTCCCTGTGTTTTCTGTCCCCTCCTATCTGCTATATGCCACACAGAGGCTGCCTATGCCACTTGTGGCAACCCTACTGCAGGTTGGCCACCCCTGACCTAGTTCATAGTTCACTTCCAATCATGGATAGTGGAGTAAGTTTTATATAAAACAGTGCATTACTGTGTACCCATATGAACTAACAGCAATTTTCCTACCTAGCTGCACCTAATGGGAAACTGTAAAACCATAGCCAAAACTTAATAACTTCTTGATGATGCCAAAGAGATTCTTCCCCTTCCCACAACTCCTCCCCAAAGCAAAATATGTCCATATTAGATTTAAAATAGCTGAGTTATTCAGTGGATAAACACAATTCAGATGAAACAAAACAAAAGATCTCCCTGCAGATGAGAGGATTGTGGGTTTTAAAGCCACATTTACTCTGTGTTTTTTTCAAGGTAGCATTCCAACAACAGTCAAGCAATCCATCTTGTGTTGTCAACACAGAGTAAGCAAGCTGGACCCATCTTTGAAGTTCTGCAGCTTAGTGAGCTAGCCAGAGGAGGTAATATAGGGGTTAAAATTAAAAAAAAAACAAAAAAAAAAAAAACAAAACACTGAAAAAAAAAAGAACACCTGTTTCTGTATCTATTATTAAGATCAAGAGATTTCTATACTGATCGCATCCATCATTATACAATGCTAGTGACCTGATAACATTATTTTAACAGTATTTAGTATTCGTAACCAGTATACTTCCTTCTACCCATCCCACAAAAAGGATATAAACAAACCCAAATGCTCCTAAATAGGCATCTACATTCACGCAAGATATGGGAATGCAAATGTCTGTGCATAAGGGTAGGATCTATAAAGTTAGATATTAATTTATTCCATCTGGTTATATAAAGCAGTGGCATCTATTTCCCTTCATATTTCAATGAAATGCTAACCTTTCAATCATCCCATTCCTTTCTCCTCACCATGGTTTAACTAAGCAAATTTGTTTGCTCTACGGATTTAAAAATTGGTACAACAGTCTAAGGCATTGATATTTTATTCTGGAACAACTGTATGGCACACTGAAGGAGTGCACCATTTCAAAATTTATAGGAAAAAGTTATATAATTGCAAGGAGTACATAGACTAATCTGATCAAAAGATATTTTGGTTGAGATTGTATCTATGCTGTGTGAAGTGGTTCAAGACAGCAAACTGATTCACAACAGCTGCTTCAATAAAATCTGCCATATGTTGTACAAGTCTCACAATTCACTAAATACTGTACAGGTTAAACAGATCAGTCATTTTGATACTCACTTGTCCAATGCATACAACTACTGTATATCCACCAGGCCCAACAGCTAAACATTTTGGTTGAACATCCATTTTTATAGCATCCAGACCACTGAAAGGAAGAACAGGTTGTTTTCCCCTATACATTTGTTCAATAAAAAAAAACAAACAAACAAAAAAACCCAAACAAACTTAGAGGCCCCAGCTTAAAAACCATCCACTGAATGCTTCTTGCAAAGCTACAAACAAACAAAAAAATTCACCCTTCATCTCTTATGTGCACTTAGTTATGTTTCCCTTAAAACAACTTATTTAACCACTATCTTCGTTGTGGAATATACCGTTATAGATTAGAAGTCCTGAGGAGGTCTGTTGCTATCTAAAGCTAGACTATTCTTAGAAGTCAGAGATTCCTATTAAGGACCTATTATGTATGTGTACAGATATTTGTTTGTGCCAAAAGAAATATCTTCTGTCAGAAGGAACAACCTAGGAGCTAGACTACTTCACAGTGAGCTCTCCAGCCAGCAGTACTAGAGGGCTGTTGGGAAGAGGGATGGCTAATTAGTTATTTTGGCTGCTGAAAAAACAAACAAAACCCTGCCAGACGGCCCCCACCCCCTTCTCAGCAGCACCCAGCAACAGTGCCTCCAGGGAGGCAGGGTGGCTCCTGCCCCTGGTGAATGCCCCTCCCCAACCTACCAATCAGCTAGCTAGCCAGATAGCTAGCAACACTGGGGTAAGGGCGCATCCTCCCATGAACCGTTTTTCTTCCCTGCAGGAAAATAGCCCTGCTCCTTGCGCACCTCCAGGAGGATGCAAGGGTGAGGGCAAAGTACTCAGCTGCCATGGCAAGGCTCCAGAAGCTTTACTGCAGGGACACAGCTGCCTGCTTCAGGGCTGACAGTAGTGCAAGGAGAACTGGGGCAAATTTCACCAAAGCTCCCAAGCCTGCATTGCTCACCCTGCTCTGATTTGGATCAGCTGGATGGTACAGGCTACAAGCCAGATAAGCCATGAGCATAGAGCCTTTCCCCAAGCCCAGCTCCTAGACCTTCTGGCTTTAAAAAAAAAAAAAAAAAAAAAAAAAAAAAAGTCGCTGCTTCTGCCACCCAGTTGAGCAGGCAGGCCGTTCTCCCTGAGCTTAGCTCTCAGTGCCCAGCAGCCAAGCACAGCAAATGCCTGCTTCTTACATTAGGAATGCAGTTGCAAGAAGCTCACAGGGAGCAAAATGGGGCTTCTCCATACACCAGCAGGTAACAGGAATAAGGCGAGGGAGGGGGGAGCAACTGCTTCCCTGTACCTTCTCCAGACCAGGTCAGACACAGGAGCCTTTTCCCCAGTTCCACTCCTCGTCCCCAGAAGGAGTTAAGCCCAGGGAAAGGCATGCAGACATTCAGTTTCCTGGGAGAAATCTTAATTTAACCCAGATTGTTCCACAGATACTTTCTCGAAGAGCAGCCATTTTTGCTCCGGGGGAGGGGAGGGGAAACCAAAAAAACCCCCCTAAACTTGAACATCTGCATGTTGTTTCTGCTAGGAAAACAGCGATTCTCCCAGTACAAACTGAATGTCTAGTCTATACGTGACCCAAGATTACCCAGTATGAAATAACCTTGCCTTTACAAGAATAAATCAGCAGAGGCAATGGTTTCCAAAAATTTTAGAGCTTATTTGTTCTCCCCAGTATGAAATTGGAATGCAAGAACTTATTCAAGCATTGTAGGCACAGATAAATCTGGCTGTACAGGAAATAAATCAGAACTTTAAAGTGCCCTGAGCAAAAAAATGTTTTTAGTTGAGTATACCAAAGAACAATGTCTACCAGTTTCAAATAAAAATGCATAAAAGCATTTCTACAGTTTCCATGGTAACCTGAAAAAGCCACACAAGCTGTATAGCAAGGGTACCAAGCATCCCATAGTATAATCACTTAAATCCTCTTGGTCCAAACCAGAGCGCCAAACACAAGAGAGTTTGACTGACCTGTAGTCTTTCTTGCTGAGGCTGGTGTAACGCACAGTGTCATCCATACTGCAACTGACCAGCTGATCCATCTCGTCTACAGCCATCCTAGAAACCTGGTTTGTATGGCCTTTCCCAGAAAAGCCATCATTCTCCCCAGTTTCAGAATCCCAATAATGTGCAAAGTAGAATTAAGGAAATAACAGAGATCTTGCATAGATAGAACAAGAGCACCCATATTCTATCCAACAAAACTAAGCATCGCCTCACGTATTCTGAAATGAACTAAACAAGATTTTGCTTGGATAATCAATTTAGCACAGTAGCAAGGTATTTGCAAATACTGAAACATTAAAACTTCAGATCTCTGAACCAAAGGAATTGCACTTCCCAAAAGCATTATAGATTCAGAGCACTGAACAGACTCAACAAAAGAATAATAGTGTAATAGATGTCTCAAAAAGGCAGGGAAAAATATGCAATTCTAAGTAACGCAGACTACTTTGCCTAGAAAGGAGCTAACAGGACGTTATAATCCTCTCAAAAGCATCTCCACAGGGAAATAAAGGTAGAACTGTATAGTACATGCTGAAAGTTCTGTGCTAGCTTAAGCAGTGTAGATACAGCAGAACATGTGTTAGCACACACTAGTGGCCAGAGTATATAGCCTCCAGGGAGCTGTCTTCACTGTTGCTGCCTGTGCAAGATAGATTAAATTAGTGTATGCCAATTACACCTTTGAGACACACTGTCAGTCTAGGAACAGGAATAAGGTTCAAGAACACCCCGCATCAAGAAAGGGTGTTACTATCGTGAATGATAAAGATTATGGACAAAGGTATACCAAAACAATTAGTTCAGCAGTAAAACCTAAACTCTATATTTAAATAGCCACCTGAAGAAGACAGCACTAGAACAAAGATGAATTTGATTCCCAGAAGGATATTAATATGTCCATCATGACTTCCAGAGTAAATATAGGATTTTCCACCATTTTTATGCACTGTGAGACACTGAATTGATTTACTGTGACCCTGTGGAAGAACAGGAACATGTCTGATGGGCAGTTACATTTCTCACTTTGTCAGTAACTCTTCTTGAATTGATTAGTTCTGTGTATTTGATAGTTGAGAAAAGTACCATTCCATTTTACTTTTGATTACTGTACAATCCCATCTAGGGTTCAAATGCCTAATTGTTTACGGTCAGTTCCATTTCAGTGTTAACAGCAATGCTATTTCTACACTCTGCATTCTTAAAAGGAATGAATTACCCACTATGAATAGCTCTATTACTTAACTTTATTGGAGTGAGATACAGTTATAGCCTCTTTCAGGCACGAACTTTAAATTTTAACTCATGAGTAAGCAAACAGCACTTAGAGACAGCTGAATACAATCACACACTTTATACCAGTTACCAGAAATATAGCAGAAATAGCAAATATCTGGGACATTTGTTTCTAGTTCACATAAAAGTGTAAGGTCCCATGAGATTGCTTTGTCAGCTAGTTCTATAATTCCTAAAATTAGAGCTCGACTATATAGTGATCCTGCTAACCTTGTTCACACCATGTAGCACTTAAAAGGATGAAATAAGATACTCATAGGTGTTTTTTCCTTCAACTCTATGATGATTCCTTTGATGTCTTAAGGATGTTTCAAGCCTGGGAAGGCTATTTTGTTTGCTTAATTAAGACTGTTATGCATAGACAATGCATCAGAAATTGTTTTCATTTCTGTGACTTGTTAGTCATTGTTATAGTTAACAATATTAGAGTTTGACAGTTACAAGCTATTTTAAAAGCATTCTTTATAGTTACCCTTTTAACAGGGGCTATTCCAAACAAGAATAGTACCAATACTAAATGGTATGGTAGAAGTAATGCAGTTTGCTACAGAGAAAACAAAGAGTCAACATACCTTTATGACACGTAAAGGCTTACTTGGATTGTTCTTATCCAAATAGTTGATGTAGCCAGAGAGGGAGATGCTTAGCAAATGGTCCTTTTGCCACAAGCAACCCAACTGCTGATCCAGAACATTTGATCCCATGTTAAATGTGTTGACTACAGAGTTAGCACCAACATCCCAAATTTTAGAAGTTTTATCTCCAGAAGCAGAAAGTAACTGGCTGCTGTCAGGACTCCAGCTAATCTGTAAAACAAACACTCACTTAAGAGTATGTACTATTGCAAGCTTTTAGGTTTTGATGCAATTCATAATGGAATGCTAGATGTTTTTTGTTTTTTATCTTGACTAGTGCAAAAATTTACTTACAGCATAAATTCCTCCTTCATGTGCTTTATTTCCACCCAGACAACAAATTTTCTCTCCAGTCTTTCCATCGTAAATAAAAATCTTGAAAAAGAAAAACGTAAATGAAATTTGAAGTGACAACCAAAAGGAACATACAAAATGTTTGGGAAACTATATAAATGCATTGTACATCTAACATTTTTTTGCTGCATAGCACAAATGAAAGTCTGTCCATTTTAAGTTAGGTCTCCAAAACAAATACAAACATACTTTAGCCATCAGATGATGTGACATTATAAATAATCACCCTGACCTATACTGAACATTGGTTCCTGACATTTGAAATAGTGGAGGTATTGTAATTATGGCTCCTACTGTGAAAGCAGCTGCTCCCAGTTAGTCATGAGAATCTGCCTACATGCAAGAAGCTAGCTATGGCAACAGCTCTGCTGTCATTCTTGCCCTCCCAGGTAGAAGACCTGCATAAAGAAGGCTTAGATCCTATCTAAATATTTGTATTACATGCAGCTTCCTCTAGCAGTGGATACGACATTATAGTGGTATAGGACGAAGCCCCGTTGAAAATACTTGAATGTTTCCCCAAGTCTTCTGATTGATTACCTGTCACTGGGAGGGAGAGCTCTCTCTGCTGGGGAGGGAGACTAGAAAAAGGAGTTGAATAAATGCAGTCTGCTAGGAACACCCCCATGTTTTGGTTGGGTCTTAGTAATATTATAATACAATACTGAACATCTTTAGTCCATTTTTTCCTCAAAGGAAAAGAGAATCTGCCTGTATTCTGTGATCCTGCTCAACATCACACACAAGGAGTAACCCACATGCTGGTGGGGATACAGGGAACAACATCAAGGTAACAGCTCCTTTTTACCTGGCCATCTGCACTAGCTGTAGCAAACCTGTTCCCATCAGGAGAGAACCTCACACAGTTCACAAAGCGGGTGTGGTCCTGCAGGAGACAGCAGGAAAAAGTTTTTTTTAAAAGCTTTAGATACAGCAGATGCATTGCTTGCTTGCTAGATACATCCATTAAGACAGTGAAATGCTTCCACAAAAAGCTCCTTGCCACTGAAGTCAGAAACTAAACCCCAGGGTAAGCCATGTCCAGTGGAGTCATCTGAATAAATTCGGGGTAGGTAACCTTGGAAGATGCAGGGAACTAGATGAGCCCAAGCTCCAAGGAGGAGCCATGGAATCAATGTTTACAGAACTCCAAGCAAAGCAAATATGAGACAAACTGAGAAGTAGCAGTCAGTGCTTTGGGTCAGGATGAACTGGGCTGAACTGCAGCCCTTATAGCAGGATTAGGATTTGACCTCCAACCTCTGCCTCCCCACCCAAAATATTCTTTCAGGTGAAGTAATAGAAGTCTAAAGACTCAGGTTATATGCAGAAGGCATGGATTTCATCTAGTTAGTAGAAAGTATAACCAGTGTTTAAGAAGAGCTTTACACATTTTTTCCATTCTGCTAAAGATGCTGTTACCCTGGCATGTTTTCCAAAAATGAGCTGGCAAGAACGAGGTGTGGTCCCTAAATAAACTATTTAGGAATAGGAGAGACCATTCAAATTGGTGCTAGCCAAAATAAACATATTAAATAGAGAAGCAATCAGGCCAAAACACTTAGGCCAGGTACAGACATTAGAGTTCTACCAGTATAAGTGATCAGGAACTGGTCTATGCCTGTAGCAGAACAGAAGTTCAGCACACAAAACCAGTCTATATCCATAACAGAACAGATTTGGTACACACAGAACAATTTAAAAATGGCAGAACCCTGTCTAAGGTTTGTCTCCCCCACCCAAAAAAAGAGCACACGTGTTCTGTTTATTACGGAAAGAGATTTGGGAGATTATTTTTGACACTAAGGGCAGGCTGTAGCTGACTTACTTTGATTAAATAAAAAATTATTCCTTATGATCTTTCAAACTCTTAAATTTGTTATAGGTGGTTACAGAGCTTAATCTCCCTCCTCCTACCTTGAACTCAGATGTCAACCTTTAAAGTAAGGCTGCCCTGAAAGACAGCAAGACAGCCCTGCTTGCACATAAGACCAAGCAGTATACTGTCACTTAGAACTTCTACAAAAGGGTGGACTGGCAAAGTAAGTAGCTACTTTAGTTCCAAAGCATATTCAGGAATGATATTTGATTGGTCTGAAGATCTCATAAAACAATTGTTTTGTTAAAATTTAAAAGAGGAAGAACTTACTTAGCTTGCTGTGTAAGGTAAGATCTTTTTAAGTGAACATACAATGAGTAACAGGCATTTTATTTCCGTAGTTGACAATTTTATTACTATTTTTAGAGTCTCACTCTTACTGTGAGGACTGATCCATCTGCAGAAGCACTAAGACAAAATCCCACTCTGAAACAGACAAGCCGCAAGTAAAAGCCAAGAAAACCTGCCCATGGCTTCTGACAAAATTTCTGAATGGTTTACTTTTGGTCACTCTAGTTTTCACTTTGTTACTTAAAAGCATTCATAATGCATTGGTGAAAGGGATCAGAAAGTAAATCAACTAGCTACCTCTGTTGTCCAATACGAGCAATATGCAAGCAGAATTGACATAAAAAGGAGGCAAGTTGTAGTTAAGTTCAGTTTTAGAAAACATTGTGATATTTAAATATATACACTCATCCAATTGCTGCTTAATTTTAAAGGTTACATTTGTAAAACTTCTGATAAGATTTAGAGGGGGAGGGAAATCCAGCACCATTTTTTAAATTGGATCTCCCCTGAAATGGTCTGTTAAGAAACTGTCGAACCATTCTGCGATTTCTTTAAATGAAAGAGTCCCCACAAATTTACATTAAAAATGCCTTCAGTTACACTTCCCATAAGCCCACAAGACTGACAAAAGTCAGAACAGAGACTGAACATAGATGACACTGGAATTTAAGTTTGTGAATTGTTCAAGGGTAGATATTTAAGATCAGAGGATTGTTTAGTTTCCTCTTTAACCCATAATTTATTTTGCTTTGTAGATCTGAAATAGACCTTCAATTATATTCAATCATGAATTAAAAAAAAAAAACAAAAACACACTCAGTGCCAGTTAACTTTAAAATGGACACTGAGATCTTTTGTTATCTTCTTGGAGAGTTGCTCCAAGAACTGAAAGTATGCTGGAAAACAGTCACCCATAATTAAGCTTACGTACAGAGTAAACAGTACATTAGACTCACACTTATTGTAAACTTGAATTTGAATGGTGGTCCCTCAAAGAATGCAGCACAGTTGTCATCACTGCCAGTTGCCAGTCGGTAAGGCCTTGTTTGCTTTAAATCCACACTATTGATCACTTTGTTGTGCCCAGTGATCTCTCCTACTGAAGAGCCAGAATCCCACAGGAACACAGCTCCAAATCTATTTTAAAAGGCAGATGATACATAAACTTCTTCCATAACTTTTAAGGATAACTCCTGGAGCATCTGCAATCAGCATACTGAGTACACACAAATAAAGAGATAAGGTCATCTAGGCTACACTTAAGATTAACTATTTACCCATGTTTGAATGCTTGACCTAGGACACTGATGGGTGCAGTCTTCCAGCCCCACAGGTGTGGGTCCAGTCTGCACTCTGGATCCTGCATGCAGGGTCAAGCCTTTGGGTTCAATCCAGTGTGCTGGCCCAGCCCCATGCACCAGATCCAGCTGCACATGCTTGTCCAAACTGGTGCACAGCCTGACCTCACTTGCCAGGTCTGGTCAGGTGCCAGCATGATCTAGCATTCAATGCCGTTATCTAGCTGCAGAACTTCCCATAGATCTATCAATTTGGCAACAGGAAAGCAGTAATTAACACTGCCACTGCTCCCCCCACTGCCAAATTTTTGGACCAAAGGGGAGACCCACAGGCCAAACAACATGGCCTCATAGGCTAAAGTTTGGCAGGTATAAGTTTGAGTACTACTGGTACAGGAGATGGAATGTAATTTCAGCTACTAAGAAATGCAGTAGATGACAGCATAATGGCAAAAAAAAAAAAAAAAAAAAAAAAAAAAAATCAGAAGAAACCTTTTTTTGGATAAAAACTTTTAACAAGTTAAAAGCATCCCTTGGATGTTTGTTCTAAGAGATCTGTAACTTGAAGCTTAAACACAAAACCTGTGAATGGTCTCCAAACAGTTAATGGAGAGATAAAAGCAAACAGTATTGGGTCCATTATCTCACTATTCAGCCTAGAATAGATATTTTGCTTTAATATTACAAGTGTTCTAGGTTCTCATCTGTAAGACCCTTAGTTATTATTTAAGCCAAATAACATGTAGAGATCTGAAAGAGCTATTGTAACTTCTTCTAGGAATACATTTCAGTAGATCCTAGATGAAAAGAGGAATACAGATTACACAAAATCACTTATGTTAAGATTTGTCTAGTTAAGTGCTGGTAGTTACTATTTTCAGGGATATTGAAAGAGAGACAACTACACTGACTATTATTTTTATATAGTATGTTTTTCTAAAGTCAAACCAAATAAAGGATAATTTTTTTTTTTTTTTTGTCAGCTCTTATTTTAGAAGTTACATTTTGGAACAGTTAAATCATAACATTTATTGTCAGAATAATGCAGTTATAGAACAGATTCAAGACCACGGGTGGGAAATTAAGGATTTTTGGTGAATTCTTGTGGGCTGGATGCAGAGAGTTGGTGCTGTCCTGGCCTGGTGCAGCAGCAGGGGGAAACTGATCCTAATTGGCCCCATACCTGTCACCATGGGTGGCAGACAGACCGGGCGGGTGGGGACTTTGTGGAGTCTGGCCCAGGGCCCCGGCAGGCAGGGCACATTTGACCAGGTCGTTGGGATGGGGCTGCAGGCAGCAGGATGGGTGGGAGGGGCTAGGATCACGGGGTGGTGACAGCATGGGGCTGGGGCCCAGGGAGAGCTGTGATATGCTCCCCGCATGTCCCTGAGACAGGCACCAGTTGTGGGCAGGAACATGCAAGGAGTAGAACATGGCTCTGCCCCAGGCCTGGCACCGTCACTGCTCCACAATCCCACCCATGCATGCTACTCCTGGACACTGGTCCCTGCCCACTGATAGCCCCATCCCATCTATTTTGCCAAGTGTGCCCTGTCCACCGGGGTCCTGGACTGGCGTCCAGGGAGGCAGTGCTCATCCCCCAAGTTCATCTGTTCTGGACTGGCCTCCACATTCCTAAGCCAGTCAGTCTTCCATGCTAGCAAAAAGTATAAAATCACCAAATGCAGCTACAGGACAGATGCTTCAGTCAAGTACATAAGCGTGACTGGTGGTGGACTCTGAAGTGCAATTACAATAAGACTAAATATTTTGCATCATCCATAAAAGTATAAGTAGTCTCATCAACAAGCATTTTTCTAAAAAACAACTCTTAAAAAAAAGTAAAAAATCCCCAATTAATAAGACCCTATTATCCTAAACTGATGCATGTAAAAAAAAAAAAAAAAAAAAAAAAAAAAAAAAAAAAGTGGTGCTGCTCTCTCTACTTTGTCTTTTCTAATCAAGTATTCTAATGAAATCAGATGTCCCCAGGGTATAAACTACTCAGAAGTCCTTCACCTCACAACACAGCTACAAAAATTCTGCTGGGGAACACTGAATCTGGAAGTCTAAAAAGAGGATCGAGACATTTTTTCCCCCTAGCGGAGCATAAAGTTTTTCTTCATTAGGAATTTAAAATATACCATAAACTGCATTCTAACAAAACAAACAAAAAAACCCCTCACTTTTCTCGTCCTTCTCCAACAACTGCAATCCTCTTGCTGTCTTCAGTCCAAGCAATATCCTTTATTTTTCCTGCAAAAGGCTGATATTCATACTTCAGTAAGTGTTCCTTCTGAGTGGTATCCCAGATTCTAAGCTTTCCAGAGACATCTGTCATAAACACAGCAGTACATTACTATCACTGTGCCACTAGGACTCAAGCAGTCACATGACTCAATCTGTCACAGTAAAAATGTTCAGCCATATTGAATGACAGTTCTAAACACCTGCCATAATAGACCATTATACTCCAAGATTCCTTTGGACTCAGGTTAATTTAAGAATGTCAATAGCAGCGATAGACATGGCAGCATTTTAGATACTTAGGAGTGAACACAGGGTATTTATAAACAGTTGGGACTCGAGCCAAGAACTTCTGCATGCATTAAAGTCAGATGTGCGTTCACATGAATTCAGATGCCCAATGGACCAAGTGCATGTACAAATACCTGATCTATTCACTGTGTACACAGAGAAGTTGGATGCACACGAAATCTATAGTCAGGCACATACAAAGCACAAAGGATAGACATTTGTTCAACCTCTGGAGTAGCAGTAATATCACCATTGTTTAATTTGTGAGAGGAAAAAAAAAAAAAACCATGTACCACAACTTCTGAACAGCTCGAGAAAAAAAAAAGTTTAGAAAGTTTCAAAGAAAGAGCCCTATGCCACATGTGCTACCTTTGCTAGTTGCGTCGCTGTCTACCAGCTGACCTGCTAAAAACTGACATCCATTTAGGAGCAAGCAATGTTCTCAAGTAGACCACAAATGAGGAAGGATTCAAAAGGTGACCTTAGAGTGCAGAATAATTCAGTCAAACTGAATTTTACACAAGGGGTTGGCAACCTACTGTCCATGGGACTTTGCTCATTCCATATTGTATTGTGTGGCAGGAGAAGTGGCAGCAGCTGGATCCTAGTGCTATCTTGCTATGGACCCAAGTTGGATCATTGCACCCCACAGCCAGAAAGTGTTGCCCACCACTGGTCTACACACCACCTTTGTGTGGTGTTGCAAAAACTGGCTCCCAATCAGTTTTTAAGCCTCCTGTCAAGTGCTCAAAATATATGAGCAGTTTGGTTATTTAAGAGGTCCATAAGGGGAACTATTAAAGCATCATAGAAATTCAAACAGCAGTTCTGAAGGATAAAAATCTGAAAGATCCTGTTTTTAGGAATTCCCATTTCGCTGAGATGGAACACAACTTTCTGCATTTTTCTCCAGAGCTACAGAAGACTCGAGGACCCTGTGTGATTCTGCTAGATAAAGAAATGAAGCACTGTGCTTTAAATTCCCATGTACACTTACGGTACCCCACCAATGGCACCTCCTGGCAAACACAGTGTTTAGGGTGCTTTGGAGGGCAGAGCTATACAAGCTGAGCAGGGTTAACAACCAGCAAACCCAACATTTCAGCTGAAGACCTTAAACAGGAGTTTTATAGTAGCGGCACAGCTCATAAAACAAATTCCTTTCTTCTCATACGTGGAGACCTCCGCCATGCAACACCACTGATCACACAGCTGACTGAACCTAGAATTCAGGCTCCAAGCAGACCACATCCTTATGCTGCAGGCTCAGGAAATCCATTATCTATGAGCAATACTACTGCAGTGCCTAGGACCAGGACACTCTGCCAGGCTCTACAAAACACCAACAACTGTCCAGAGGTTAATATCTGGAAAGTTTTAGTTTCACTATTATGCCAGGGGCTTACTTAAGAAGTTGGAGGACATTTTTCATGTTTCTTTTTTGAGGAAAAGTTTTCTATTTGACAATGGCAAGCAGATTTGTCAAAAAAAACCCCAAATATATTTCTGTTCAAAAGAAGGGAAGGTCAAATGCAGTAAACGCTCTGGTAACCAGCACCTTACAAGCTGGCATGCTCTGTTAACCAGCATACTGGCTTGTAAGGAAAAGTGAAACCAGAAGTGCCCACTGTGGCACTTCCTGTTTCTCCAAGCCCCCACAGCCTGGGGCAAAGCAGCCTGCGCTGCTGAGCCCCCACGGCCCAGGGGCATAACAGCCTGTGCAGGGCCCACCTCCCAGTCCCACGGGGCCTGCAGGAAGGGTGGCAACGGCCCAGACGTGGCAGGAGAAAAAAGTGGCAGCCCAAACAGGTAAGGATGCCTGTTTGGGCTGCTCAGTTAACCAGCATATTTTGTTATCCGGCATCCCCCAGGAATGGGGGATGCTGGATAACAGTTTTTACTGTATTACCATTTACTCTACAATATTTGATACCATCTTTAAAGTTTCTATTACTGATTGTTTTCTCATCTAACAAATATTGGTTCTCTCTGATGAAGTTCGGGATTATGTGGGCATATTTATTTTCTGGTTTAGTCACCATCAAAAACATCTGCAAGAGTTCCTACTATAGGAACAAGACATTCAGTCTCATAGCGTGGGCTCATACACTCTATTTCAGAGAACTGAGAGAAAAAAGTTATCCGAGTCAGCATTCTCAACATGGGAAATTGCTGTGGTCAGAGCTGCAGTTCAGGTTATAGGCCTAAATCAAATCATGCTAGACTGCCAGCAAAAAGAAAACCAATGACTTTTTTGCTCTTGACAGACAGACATTCTCTCACCCTAAAAGGAATCTGACAGCTTATTTGCAACTCATCAAGGGCAAAACCTACTTTACTTCACAGTTCACTTAGTCCTGCTGCATACACAAGAATACCTAGAGCTGGAAGACAAAACATTAACAGTCTATATCAAGGTACAGTATTTTTCTAAACACTCTACAAACCATCTTCCTGTCAAAGAAAACAAGTGTAGTAAGTGCAAAATTATGAAGAAAAAAATGCTACAGGGTTAGGGTTTTTTTTGTTAGTTTCTCTTGTTACTAGATCCTTATTAAGAATATGTAGTCTTTACATGTAAAATTATGTTGCAATGAATTTTATTTAAGCATTTCAACAGGACTGTCCATGTAAATCACACCAATATGGACAGCGATACCCTACCTCCAGATGCTATGTAGAATCCACTGGGTGCATACTTGGCAACCACTACTTGATGGGCATGCTCGGTGTAGATGTCTGCAATTGCTGGATTCTATTGAAAAAAAAAAAAAAAAAAAGTAGTAAATCTTCTGTGCATTTCTCATCAGAAACAGATTCAGAGTTTCCCCCCAAAAATTAGTGTTTAAACAGAGGCTACAAGTCACTGTCCATAGGGGAGGGGTGGGGAAAGTGATGGCAGATGTGCCATTGGATAGCAGGGAAAGTTATTGCTGTGTGTCACTTCAACAATATAGGGTCTATCCTGATGACTGTCAAATCCTAGCGGGGGCTGTGCTGACTCCCAGAATACCTTGTACAGACAGACAATACAAGTGATAAGGACCATTTTAAGCACCTCTACTCTTAGTGGTCACTTTAACAGAATTAAACATCTATTATCTAGAAGTCTCGAGTTATTCATCATTCATATGGAGAGACTCTTGTTCATTCATTTCCTAAGATCCACTAAATGTCATGGTAATATTGGCGCTTTCCTCAGGAGATGCTGGACTCGGAGCACATATTTTGTACTGTAAAAAACTTGCAAACTTATCTGTAAAAGAACTTGCTCTTTGAATACTTTAATTCCGTAGAGATTTATCATTACTTACCTCATATAAGAGTGCTTTTCTATTCTGCTCTCAAGTACATTTCTAATAGTTGACTGCATTTCTAGCTACAATAAATTATACATTTTTTGCATCTTAAGAAGTCACCCAGCTCCCTGCCATTCCCCATTTTGCTATATGTCTGAATTTTAACTATGCAAGACATGTCAATAGTTGTACTAAATGTAAATTAATGTTTTCCCTGTGCTGGGTTCCATCTTTTGGAGAGCCAGAAAGTTTGTTAGTAAGGGTAATAGGTAGTTCCAGTTTTACAGCACAGCTAAAATAGCCAGAAGTTAAGTGGCTAGAGAGACTGGACTTGAAGGATACTGAATTATAAAAAACACAGAACATTTAAGGGTTCTTTTGTTGTTTTGTTTAGGTTGCTTTTCATTCTACTGTTAGAGACACCATGGGGTGCCAGGCATTAAAAACAAAAACAACCCAAAAGTTTTCAGTTATTTTTTTTCCATGCTTATGACAGCATAAGCTATGTCCCATGTTTGAGTGCCTTTTATAAATTCAAGGGAGACTTTCAGATAATCTGACAATAGTCATTAAAACAAAATGAAAACAACCCCACCCACAGTGCTGTATTTGCTCTTGCTAAGACCATTAGAATTTTAATTGTACTAGAGAGCAAGTAAAATACATTCAGCAACATGCAACAGTTTGCTATGTTTGTGTAGCTCCTCTGGAATATTGAAACCAGAGCTGCTCATGACAGTGAGGCAGTGCGAATTTCAAGCTTTACAAGCATCCCTAGCCCCCCTGGCTAGCTGTCCTTTCCCAGCACTGGTTCAGGATTTTGAAGCAAGCCTTAGAATTTTGTCAGAAACAAGAGACTCTTTGTCAAATCCCAATGTTTTACTTGGTGCTTTACTCCAATAGCAATACTGGAGCTCTGAGCATTGAACTCTGGTAACTTGCTTGGTTACCTGGCTAGACCAGAACAATTTAAGTTGCCACTAGGAGTACTCTGACATTTTTATGCAGGGATTTCATGGTCCCTCTAAAAAACAATAAAAGGAATCAGCCTGTTTGGTTGGAGGACTGGGAAGGGAGGAGCAGAGTTGTTATATTTTCTCTAGCCTTCCCTAGTTTTGATGGGTAATGGTCCCAGACAGTGAGGTCATTAATTAGGATAGGCATAGTGCTTGGCTAGATAGGTTTATTTCTAGCTCACATACTTTCTTTGACTGTACTATTTAAGCATGATACATTAGTATTATGTACTACTGACACAGAACTTAAATAGTATGTAGTACCAGAAGCTTCTGGTTTTAGGATTACTAGGATTTTCTTGGCTAAAATGACCATGGCAGGAAAAAAAAAAAAAACACCACACAAAAAAAACAAAAAACAGATTACCACACACTCTGCTACAGCATTACAATAAGGAGGTTATTTTATTTATTTATTTTTGTTTAAAGGAGAAACCTCCAAACAACATTTCAAAGCAACAAGTTTACAGGGGATCAAATACTTAATTCCATTTTTGTTTGGTTGGGCATGGGAAGCACACCTTTGGGATTCTGGCAGCAAGGTTTGAGATAAGCATAGAGTAAAGATTTAACAAGGACAAATAAAAACCAAATCATTGAATGAATAAAGATTCCAGAGATCCACTTTCAGACACATTCACTGTAATGGATGTCTGCTCTTCCCACCTACAATGCTTTTCTTCAGCAGAGAAGCTTAGGTTACCATTGAGAGGGGAGAGTTGAGAGATTTGCTAGTGAATACATCTACATATTACAGCCGGTGCCCAATTCAGAGCAGAGCAGGAAGAGCCTAGAGACTATCCTCCCCCCAATGCATTTCAATAGGATGCCATCTTTGAAGCTTGATGGTTACTATTATCATTCAAATGGTACACTTAACATGACACGCTGATACCCATATAAAGAAACAACCTGGGCTATTAAATGTACCTGCTGTCTCCTGAGGTTTCATTCATTTGAAAAGGACTGCCCTAGGCTCAGGGCTGAAAGCCTGCAATATGCAGACATTAACCTGTCAGTCAAGTGACTGACAACCCTTTGGATTCCTGGAGCCTGGGGAAGGGGAAAGGGCTGGATTTCAGCGGAGCGGCTCGCTGGCACCTTCTTCCCCCAGCAGAGCCTAGGCCTAGCACAGGCAGTGCAAGGGTCACTGTTAGCCAAATAAAGGTGTTCCCTTGCCTCCCTACGCACCAGCCAGCTGGCTGGGAGTCTGGCAACAGGGAGATGCGGCACACGCAAGACCACCTCCCTTGCTGCATGAGGCAGAGATTTCAGACATCAGGGCTGGAAGGGACCTCAGGAGATCCTCAGACCCAGCGTCCGGCCCACGGGGCAGGAAGTCAGCAGGGGTCCGACGAACCAGAGACAACCTCTTCCGCAGGATTTTCCACAGGTCTCCTCCCTGCAAGGTCCTGACCCAGTCGCACCCTCGCCGGGTCCCTTTCTGCTCTGCCCTCCACGCGCACGGCAACGGCGCCGCGCCAGGGCAGCGCAGGAGACCTGCCGAAGCTGGGAGGGGACCCTACAAACCGGGGGGGAAAGAAGGAAGGAGGATACGTTACGTCGATGTTCCTGATGACGACGCACTTCCCGTTGGCGTACAGAAAGCTGTTGCCTTTGGGATCCCCTCCGAGGATCTTGGAGACGCCCCGCTCCACCTGGGGGAGGCTGGCGAACACCTTCTCTGCGGAGATGCAAAGAGGGGTGGAAAGGGAGTCAGGCAGGGCCCGGGCTGACCGGCACCCTCACTTGTTGCTGGCCGCAGGCGCGGCGGGGGGAGGGGAGGGGAAGGGAGAGGAGGCGCCGCAGGGGCTATGCCCCTCCGCGCTCGCTGCGCACCCGTGGGCGCGGGGAGCCGGACCCCACTGGACCCGCCCCCGCCCCGGAGCCGC
>NW_005841867.1:3478813-3494918 GCF_000455745.1 Alligator sinensis | reverse complement strand
GAGCGCCGCCGACAGCTGCGGTTGGCCGCCGGCCCCGCCCCGCGCCCGCCCCCGGAAATGGCGTCACTCCGTCGCGGTCCCGCCCCGCGGGAGCTGAGCGCAGCCCCGCCTCTATGCGTGCGCATGCGCGCAGCTCCCCCCCGCCCGTGGCGCTGCCCCACACTTGCGCATTGCGAAGGTGAAGCCGAAAGGAAGGGCGCGGCTGCCCTCACCCGCGTTGCCAGGTGCACCATGGTGATCGTGGTTGTGCGCTGAGTTCAACCCTCGATTGACAGTAGTGTTCAAAATGTACCATAAGCAGGTAATGGATGCAGCATATGCAAAACCCAAGTCACTCTCATGAAGTCTTTAACTGCCTTTTGGGGTTTTTTTTTGTTTTTTAAGGAAAATGTTCATGTTCCCAGCCAAATCAGTTCCAAATCCGTTTGTCATTCAGGAACCATGTGTGGCCTTGCTACTAGCGAGCATCTTCCACCCCCACCACGGGCTTTGGATGCTTTCAAATCCTCTGGCGGGCATCCTATGTGCAGACCCAAGCCTGGGGGATTGGGGTTCGGATGCCCCTGAGTTTCGCTTGCCCTCAGCCATTCAACCGCAGGTGCAAGGTAGGGAGGAGTCTTCCATTTGCATCAAGTGGACGTGTAGCAGAGATCTTTTGGATTTTTTATTTTTTTTTATTTTTCTTATTCCAAGCCAAATTGGCCAAATCAATTCCAAATCCATGAATCAGTCCAGAACCAAAAGTGGCCCTACTACCGGCAAACATCCTCCACCTGCATCTGGGGCTTGTTCCCAAAACCTTAGGGGAGCATCTTATTTGCAGGTCCAAGCCCAGAGGCTTGGGGTTTGGGTGCTCCCAAGTTTCGCTTGCATTCAGCCATGAGGCCCCAGGAGCAAGCTAGGGAGGAGTCTCCCATTTCCATAAAGTGGGCATAAAGCCAAGGTTAACTATGCATTACCTACATGGGCACTACCCCATGCCAGCAGAGCGGTCTTCCCTGGGCACAACTAGGAAGCCACTGTGGTGATCACAGTATTTCCCCTAGGTAAGCATAGACTCCAGGGGCAGGCAACGTTTTTTGGCCAGAGTGCCAAAAACCCCCACAATGCCTACCTTGGAAGGTGCCGGAGTGCCGGCATGCCAGAAAAACAAAATGGGGGTGGGGGGTACATGGCAGGATGCCTTGCTTGTACCCCTTGCCCCCACCCATAGTCCCTGCCTGTGCCCCTTGCCCCCCACCCAAAGCCCCTGCCTCCCAGCCCTGCTGCCCTCTGCGTCCCACCCAAGGCCCCTTGCCCCCCAACCAAAACCCCTGCCCCCCAGCCCAGGCTCTGTGATTGTAAGCAGCTACCCAGAACCTGGGCCAGCTGCAAACATCTGCTGCCTCTCTGCCCCAGCCCGGCCCTGGCTGCCTCCCAGCCCCAGAACTGGCCCTGGACTCTGGGGAGGCAGTACATACCGATAGTGCTCCCCGCTGTGCTGCCCTCACCACTTCTGCAAAGCAGCGTTGGAACCCAGCGTGGCAGGGCACAGCAGGGGGCGCAGAAAACTGCCTGCTCCCAGCTCCCTGCTGCCCTGCCACACTTTCCCTGCAGGCAGGGGCAGCACCGAGGGGCACAACCCTGTGCTGCTGCCCATGCTGTTCATGTATGCCAACATGTATATTACAAACAGTTCACTCTTTAACCGGGTTTACATAAGGAGGCAAATTCTGGTTTAAGGCAGAGTGACAACAGGAGAGCGGCAGTACTTTGTACTGAAGCACTGCCGAGAGAGCCTGTGAAAAGCTTAGAATCAAAACTTCAAGGGTGTTGTCCAACTGGGGGTGTATCCTTTTTGGATGCCTAATTTTTAGAGACAGTGAGCATCTGCACCTTCCATTAGCCTCAGCTGAAGGTTTGAGTGGAAACAGGAAATTGTGTTTTTGCTGCAAAAGCTTTGGATGAATATGATTTGTTTTCATTTTTTTTTCATTGTTTTCTCTCAGTGTTTCAAGTCTTAAAAAAAAAAAAAAAAAACCTCTAAAAAATTTCCATTTTGTCAAAATCTTTTTTCAGGGGAAATTTTCATTCAGCTCCAGTTATTGGTGATTTGCACTTCTGAGAATCAGATGCAAGTCTGGCATGCCAAAGTTAAGACGCTCAAAATTTATAATATTTTGAAAATGTGAGCTTTGTCTCTTGCTGATCTGTGGACACGTTTAGTCATACCATATGCTCCATCTTCTACAGCATGATTTGTATTAACAATTTTAATATCACACAGGCCTCTTTAGAGAAAAAATAGAATTTGTATTCTTATTTATTTCTTTTGTTGGTTGCTGATATGCATTACAAAACAGGTAACGGTTCCCTTATAGATTCATAGATGCTAGGGTCGGAAGGGACCTCAGTGGATCATTGAGTCCAACCCCCTGCCAGTGGCAGGAAAAAGTGCTGGGGTCATGTGATCCCAGCCAGGTGCTTGTCCAGTTTCTTCTTGAAGACCCCCAAGGTAGGGGAGAGTACCACCTCCCTTGGAAGCCCGTTCCAGATTCTGGCATCTCTAACCATGAGGAAGTTCTTTCTAATGTCCAACCTAAATCTACGTTCTGTCATCTTGTGGCCATTGTTCCTACTTACCCCAAAGTGTGCTGTGGTAAACAGAGCATCTGCTATTCCCTGCTGCCCCCCCGCCCCCGGTGAATTTGTATGCTGCTACAAGATCCCTCCTCAGCCTTCTCTTGCAGAGGCTGGAAAGGTCCAGGTCCCTCAGCCTTTCCTCAGAAGGCCTTCCCTGCAGGTCTCTAACCATATGAGTGGCCCTCCTCTGGACCCTCTCAAAATTGTCCACATCCTTCTTGAATTGTAGCACCCAGAATTGGACGCAGTACTCTAGCTGTGGCCTGGCCAGTGCCTCATAGAGGGGGAGCATCACCTCCCTGGACCCGTTTGTGATGCACCTACTAATGTATGACAAAGTGAGGTTAGCTCTGCTAATTACTTTGTCACATTGATTACTCATTATTCATCCTGGAGTCGACAATGACTCCAAGATCTCTTTCTGCTGTTGTGCTGCTGAGAAGGTCATCCCTCAGCCTATAGGTGTGCTGGTGATTCCCTCTCCCTAGGTGCAGCACCTTGCACTTATCCTTGTTGAACTGCATCCTATTGTTCTTTGCCCACTTCTCTAACCTGTTCAGGTCCGCCTGGATTCAGTTTCTTCCCATCAGATGTGTGTTTGCTTCGCCCCATAGGTTGGTGTCATCTGCAAATTTGGACAGAGTGCTTTCTATGCCCTCATCCAAGTCGCTGATGAAGATATTGAACAGCACCGGCCCAAGGACCAAGCCTTGGGGGACCCCACTGCCCACATCTTTCAAAGTCAATAACTACCCGTTCACCACCACTCTCTGGGTACAACCCTTAAGCCAATTTACCACCCACGTAACTGTGTAATCATCTATGGCACAACCGTTCAATGTGCTTTTAAGGATAGGATGGGATACCGTGTTGAAGGCCTTCTTAAAGTCCAAGTAGATGACATCAATATTGATACCATCTTCAGAAGGAGCCAGTTCTACAAACACATATTATAAATAGAATAATAGAAAAAACTGGAAGGGACCTCTGTAGGACATCTAGTCCAAACCCCTGCTTGAAACAGGATCATCCCTATCCCCCACAAGTCCTTATCTAAGCTATTCCTAAAACTACATAATCAGTCCAGTCATACAACTACAAGGCATTTTGCCCAAAGACACCAAAAGCACCCTAATCTGCCAAAGGTAAAGCAGGGGGACGAGAGTAGTCAATGTCCTGTTGCTGCACTTGAGAGATCCAAGGAAGAGGGCCATGTCTCCCATTGCAGAAGAAGGCAAAAGCCCCAACAGTCTATACCATTCTGATCCTGGGGTAAAATTACCAATCCCAAATGTGGCAACTGGTCTGACCCTGAGTGGAGGGACAAGAACCTCCAGCCAGGAGTCTTGAGACCTTAGTCCCACCAGGAGCATTAGCACACCCCAGTCAAAATCCCCAGCCTTGACTTCAGCCAATACCCAATGCGTCTGACAAAGACAAAATAAAAAGACCCCCCCACAAAAGCCCACCATAAAAACTAGCAAGAAGGGGTGGAAAAATTCCTTCCTGGCTCCATGTGGCAATGAGCTGAGCTCAGAAGCATCCAAAAAACCAAACACCCTCCACTCTGCTGTGCTACCTGGGGACAGCAAGCATAACTCCACATATCATCACACCCTCTTAATGGGAGAACGAGAACTAGTTTTTTTGTGTTTGCCATGGTGTGGGGTCCCCAGGGATGGCTGTGATGATCCTGGGGCTCTGCGACTGCCAGCTCTGCCCCAAGGGCGCCTTCTAATCTCACCTGCCCTGTCTTGTTGGAAAAGTAATGTGTAGGGAGGCTGATCACAAGTTTCTGTGCAGCAATGGTCTGTGGAGACCTGAACCGTACTGATCCATGGGGCCCTTGCCAGGATATCCAGGGGTCAACATCCCCCTGCCCGCACTGCTCCCTTGCAGCGTGGAGAACACCCAAATGTGCAGTATGTGGCGCCACAGACATGTCTGCAGTGTCATATATTGCATGGCTGTGCTCATCTGGACATGGCCTTTGTGTCTGCTGTAAAAGAAGCTGCTAGTCTAGCAAAACTGAAGCAAGAAACTTAAAATAAGAAGGGATTTATTAATATTACTATACAATGGAGTTGGCTTACAATGCCTGCTAATAGTTGCTATTATAACTAATTTCTAGAATGGCTGATGCCATCATAGATAAGTGTTTTAGATGAGAAGTGGTCAACCTGTGGCATGCATGCCACAGATGGCATAGGCAGTCTCTGTTTGGACTATGCAGCAGACTGGGGAAGGCATGGGTGGCAAAATGCCAGGCAGGGAAGGGAGCAGAAAGCAAAGTAGTAGATTTGGCAGGGGGAGGGGATCGCAGTGGGACTCTTGTGGGGAGGACAGGGCTCATTTGTTGCATATTTGCCAGAAATCTTGGCCCTCACTGTTTTAGATGGTGATAAAACATTAATAAAAATAACCGGGCCTTCCCCCCGCAAAACTTGGCTTTTCATTTTGAAAGACAGCTAAGGGTAATGGTAGAAAAAAAATCGGATCTGGTTTTAAAGAAATAACAATATAATGATTTTTTTTTGCATATTGATAATATCAGAAGCCATAACATTTAATGTCTTATTTATTGACTTCATATGAATATTAAACAGGAAGTTTAACAACATAAAATTCTTTCTGATAAAGGGCAAAATCCTAGATCTACTGAAGTCAATGACAAAACTCCCATTGGCTTCAGTGGGAACAGAATTTCACCCAGATTCTTCACCTTTCTGAAACTGCTAGCAGGAGTCTGCTGGTGCAAAGGGGACATAAATGTGACAGCACCAAGAGCTGAGATACCCAATTCATAGATTGTAAGGGTTTGGAAGGGACCTCGCAAGACCGTTGGGTCCAGCCCCCAAATGGAACGTTTAGGAGGCGTAGAACCCTTGGGGCAGTGCCTACACCACTCTCTTCCTGTCCCTGGCTCAGTTAGCTTGACTACCTTAAAAAGATGTAGTTTTGCAGTCCTCATTTCTCCTTTATCCCTGGCATAGGTGGCAGAAGACCGGGCCTAATGGGGCTTAGTCCCCCTTCCCACCACAAATGCAGGCAGCCTGGGCGTGGGCTCCAGGTGGCTGCAGTGGGAGGAGTGGGGGGCTTTTCCAGGGGTGCGGGCGGGGGGGCTTCTGCTGCTACCCGCACCCCCAGGGCAGGTATAGGGTATACGTGCCCCGTGATCTGTACTGTGCATGGGACAGAAGCAGGCTGCTGCTGCAGTCTGCGCTCTGCACCCAGCTGCTGGTAGACCTGCAGCCACATGATGCCACATGCCTCCCACAACCGGGCAGGTGGCACAGTCAGTGCGCAGGAGGCACATGGCATTGAGACACTCCCAGGGCACTGGCAGCAGAGTGCAGACCCCAGCCCACAGTGGCAGCCTACTTCTACTCCACACACAGATCAGGGAGGCACATGCCCCCTGTGCCTGTCCCGGGGCTGGGTGGGGAGGTGTGCAGTGGTGTGAACTCCCCTGTGCCCCTGGAGGAGCTGCTTGGGCTCCGAGCATCTCACAACCTGCCCCAGCTCTGGGACCTCATTCACCCCAGCCCTGCCCCTCCACACCCCTTTCCCATGACAGACTTACTTGCTGGGGGTGGTGCATGTGTGCTTGTGTGTGCACACACACTCAGCCCCCACAAATAATATTTTCTTCCTCCAGCTATGATCCCTGGATGCTGAGATCACTTTAGAGGGTCATAAATTGACAGTGTAAAGTAGCATAACTTTGAAACTTTTAGTGTTTGGATCTAGTTTCAAACTACCTATGCAGTTTTAATCTGCTGTGCTCTAAACCAAGATGTACAGAATTCTAGTGTAGCTTCTGAATAATTTTGTTTCTAAGTAATGCCTCATTCTCTACATATTTGATTCAATATGCTCAACTTTAGGTCGTGCTATTAGTAATGACTATTTCAAATTGCTCATGTTGATGGGTATTCAAGTATTTGTACCCTCTAAAGAGAAAGATCTAGGTGTCTTTGAAAGCAACATAAAGAAAATGTCTGTAAGACTTAGTTGTATTAAGAAAAGGAAACAGCATGGAAAATACAGCAAATAACCCAATGGTATCAATCGAGACTAGGCTTTCACCAGGAGCATTGAATGAGTTTGCACCATCAAAAGATAAAAAAAATAATTAGAGACTGAGGTGGGGAGAGAACAGTTAAGTACATGAATAGATCAAAATCTGCAGGAGAGTATGACAAGAGTAAAAAGCTAAATTCTGGAGCATATACAATTATAAGTGGCCCATGGGGTACCAATTAGATGCTGTCTTTTTTTTTAAAAAACCTTTTCCCATAATTCAAAAATAACAAGAAAGCCATTGAAGATAAAAAGCAATTGATTTGAAAATAAGAGGAGTTACATAATTAACCCATGAAATTAGCCACAGGCTAATACCGAGTCAAATGGCTTAGATTCAGCAGTTACACAGATTACAAATAACACAGAAACAAAAGAATAGTGCTGCCATTGATCTAAATAAAGTAACAAAATCTGTCAGTTCACATAATTCAGGGTATAAACTAAATGTCACTTGGGTTGAAAATAAATTTTTGTCATGAAAAAATGATTCATAAGTAGATTGACAAGTTTTTTGCCTGCCTCAAGATTTTGGCCAGTACCTAAATTGATATAAAATGTACTCTGGAATATTAATCTATTCTGCTTTATTTAAAATAATAGACAGAGACTTATAAGAAAACATTTAATAATAATCCAAAAGGGTTATGTATACTTACTCCAGCATATTTCGGAACTGTACAAACCAAATTACATAGAATAATTTACAGTTCCCAGCAATATAAGCATTACGGTTCCTGTATTTCTACCTGCCAACTAACATGAAAAGGATTTGGTTGCATTTTGAGTACATGGCATGATTTCCATCTGATGTGATACCTTATCTACTGGTTATCAATTCTGTTATGCTATAGATTTTTCAGCTATAGCACAACTTTTATGTTTACTAAAAAGTACAGGGGATGTTCATATGGTTATTTGTAAAAACAAAACAAGTGTCTAGCTTTCAAATATCTACAGAATTCTGTTCTCCCCAGGGGCATGTCAATTATAATAAGATAAAGTGGGCACGTCTGCGTCCGCATATTAAAGCGAAGCAATAAACTAGAGTGCATATTATGCCGGAGTTTATTGCTCTGGGGCGCACGTGTAAACGCAGTACCCGGGAGCAATAAACTCTGGCATGATATGCACGGGGGTTTATTGCTTTGCATTAATAGGCACATGTAGACGTGCCCACTTTATTTTAGTATGATTGATACACCCACGGTGAGAACAGAAGTCTAGTAGATATTTGAGCCAGGTTGGAGCACCTCAGCAGGCAGAGGGCCCGGTGGGTCAGTCTGCCAGCCTGGGGCTGCTGTGACCCAATCCAACATGTTGCTGAGAGGCTGGCTGGGCCACAAGGGTCTCTAGTGTGGGGCTAGCCAGCTGGGTCAGTGTCTACGCATGTGTTGCTGTGCATGAAAAAAAAACTCCACAGCAGGACGGTACTTGTATTTACAAAAACTAGCTTGTTGCAGAGTTTATAAGTTGTCTGCAGCCTAGTAGGGACACACATGTAGACACTGGGACACTTCCTGCAAAGCTAATTAGACAACTGCAGTCAATGTCTTGTATAGATGTGCCCAGCAAAAACAAGTAAACAAACAAACAAAAAACTACACGCTATACTGAAGACAAGTTTAAAAAAAGATATGAGATTGCTTAAAGCATATTAGCTTTTAACTATTTCCAGAAAGAAATTGGAATACAGAACCAAACACACACATTAATAAGGCATGCTGGTTTCCAGCTATCACTAGTATGTCTGTGAGAGTTCTGGGGCAGTAGCCAGTATCCTTTATAGCAGCTTATTTGCTGATGTGCTTGATACCATACTTAGGATACAGGTTTGATATCTGAATTTTATTTTGAATCTTAGGCCTCTCTGCTGCATGCTTATTTTGCTATTGATACTGTACTGCATGTTCTTTGACATGTGTCGTATTTTGTAGTGGTAGACACAGCATCTGCTCCCAGCAGCATACCACTGATGCCATCCGTCAGAGCCAAAATAATTGGACTACCATGTGATAGGGTACCCACTGCTTGACATAGCTCTTCTGAAAACAGTAGCTCTCTATACCACTTTCTGACTTTTGCTACTGAAGTCCAGGGCTAAAGTTATGAAACCTGAGAGTATAGAAGTATACAGTTAAGTCCATTTAGGCACCTAAAATAAGTGGGCTGATTTCCAGAACTGGTAAGCATTGAACTTCTATTGAGTTCAGTAGGAGTTGAGAGTGAATAATCAGCCTATTAGTTTAGGCACCTAGGCTACTTGCAGATGTTAAAAAAAAAACAACCCAAACAGTCAAAACAGGCACTTTATTTTAAATTTGGTGTGTTTCTGTGCTGAGCCTCACGCATGCCTAAAAGAGGCAGTGCTTTAGTTAGACCTAGCCTGCCCAACGTCTCTATATCAGGCACTTTACTGGGGCTTTTTTGGCACTTTTATCTAATAGCTGATTGAATCAGCTTTAGCTAAAGGCACCAAAAAGCCCTGCTGAAGTGATCTATACACACCTACCCTTTTAGCGATCTATACACGCGCTGCAGAGCTGGGTCGAAGAAATGTGCCGCTTCTTCTGGTAAAGCACTTTTTTTTAAACATCTGCAAGCAGCCATGAGTACTTCTATTGAGATGCCATCTTTCAAAATGGTGGCCTTCAGTTTTGTAATAGTATTAATTTGGATATTATTAAAAGAGGAGGAGTTAAGGCGAATTAAGAATATAGAAATACTCATAGAAAAGAATATTCTGATCCATAACATAAAAATACTAACTTGTACTGAAGCTTAGATAACTTCCCAAATACCAGAAAATACAATCTCTAATTACAGATTAACACTTTATAAGAACTAGATTTTGTTCTTGAAGAAGGCAAGGTAGATTTGCACCTTATAGACCAAGTTAGAAATGCCTAGCATAAACTTTTGTAACCAGCAGGCTTACTTCATCAGATGCTGATTAGCATCTGATGAAGTAAGTCCTCTGTTTACTAAAGCTTACGCTAGGCATCTCTGATTTAGTCTATAACAGTGAATCTCAGTCCTTCAGACTCAAGACACCACTTTTTTAGAATTTAGTGTTACCCCATTTAAAGACATATATTTCTGACAGTGCTCACCTCCTTTTACCACATGGCACTTAACAGGATTTCCCTAAGGGGTAGCAGGGTGAGCTGGGCACCCCTGACACCTTGAGGGTGGGGGTGATGCATGGGGCTCCATGCCGGCAAAGGCTGCTCAGCAGGACAGACTGGAGAGCTTGGGGGTAGTTCATTAGACCTCTGAAGAAGCAGGAGATGGGAGGGGCTGACAGTGGCTGCTGCGTGAAGAGGCTGGTGCCAGGTGAAGGCTGCATTTGCATTTGCGCCCCCCCAGGGATGATCCAAGCAGGGTGCGGAGCCCCCTCTCCTGGTCCACAGTACTTCCACAAGGAAATTGACACCGTGGCACACCGGATGCCGGTGGAGGGGTGGTGGACAGAATTTCTGGTCGTAACAGGTAAACAAATGTACAACCCACCAGGTGAGCGGGTGGGTCACACACCAAACGCGGGAGGCACCCCGGCCTCTTGGCCCAGCTGTCACCCCTCTCCCATTGGTACGCCACTGACTCTACCTGAGGGAGTGAGCAGGACTTCTGTTGCTGTGGTTGCTCCTCCAGGAACGTGAATGGCAGAGACTAGAGCCACCAGTCTTCACTGACCCTCCCACCAGAACTCAGAGCATGAGAGGACTGAGAGAGAATAAGTTGGGCTGAAAAACAGTGACCATCTGCTACCTGCCCATACCACTTGGAGCAGAGGGGATGTCAGGAATTGTCCATTTCAGCTCAGTTCATTCCCTTGCTCCTCCTGTGCTTCAGGTGGTGGGAGGGACTTTAAGGAATGGTGCTGGGACACTGAGCCGGCTCAGGGTGCCCAAAATGTAAAGGAGGCAGTGTTTACCCTCTCTCAAAGACCAAGTGTTGCAGAACTCTTCTAAGGAGCTCATGGCATCCTGGTTGAGAATCACTGTTCTATAAAGTTCACATCTGCCCTGCATTCTGCCTGACTTGGAATCATAGAAAGCTAGGGTTGGAGGGGACCTCAGGAGATCGTCTAGTCCAACCCCCTGCTCAAATGGGGACCATCCCCAACTAGATCATCCCAGCCAAAGTTTTGTCTAGCCAGGTTTTGCAAACCTCCAAGGATGGAGCTTTGACAACATCTCTGGGTAATCTGCTACAGTGTTTTACTACCCTCCTGGTGAGAAAATTCTTCCTAATATCTAACCTAAACTTCCTTTGCTGCAACTTGAGACTGTTGCTCTTTGGTGTGTCATCTGTCACCACTGAGAACAATCAAGCTCCATCCTCTTTCAAACCCTGCTTCAGGTAGTCGAAGTGCCTTCTCAGTCTTCTCTTCTCTAGACTAAATAAACCCAATGCCCTCAGTCTTTCCTCATAATTCATGTCCCCCAGCCCCCTCACCATTTTTGTCACCCTCCACTGGACTGTCTTCAAATTGTCCACATCCTTTCTATAGTGGGGGTCCAAAACTGAACACAGTACTCCATATGTGGCCTTACCAGTGCTGAGCAGAGAGGAATAATCACTTCCCTTGACCTACTGGCAACACACCTAGCGATGCAGCCCAGTATGCTATTAGCCTTCTTGGCAACAAGGGCACACTGCTGGCTCATATTTAGCTTATTGTCCATGGTAACCCCCAGGTCCTTTTCTGCAGAGCTGCTGCCCACCCAGTCAGCCCCCAGCCTGTACTGGTGCATGGGATTGTTCCATCTTCAGTGCAGGACTTTGCGCTTGTCCTTGTTGAAGCTTATGGGATTCCTTTTGGCCCAATCCTCCAATTTGTCTAAGTCACTTTGAATCCTAGCCCTACCCTCCAGCATATCTACTACTCCCTCCAGCTTGGGGTCATCTGCAGCCTTGCTGAGGGTGCACTCTTTGCGATCTTCCAGGTCGTTGACTTCAGACTACCACAGCTAACTACCTCTTTTTGGTGATGAAGAAGACATCCTCCTCATTTACATAAATTAGATAGATAAAGCAGGCAATGACTGACACACAAACTCCTGACAGGCAAGATTCTGACAGAGGAAAATGACAACAGTAAATGTTTCAGATTAAAACTAGTATAATAGAATATTGCATCTTATTATAGATCATTTTTAGATAAGTCATAAGGCCACCATGATCTCCAGAAACCTTCAGTGAGAGCTCTGAATGAAAAAGAGCTGTGGAGTATCTACATTCTGTAAATCAGCAAAACATAGGCTTGTGTCCCAGGGGGTGACTCAGTTCAGAAAAGGAAACTTAAATTATGCAATGTTTAAGAGGAAATTATTGCAGTATCTAGGGTTGTATCAGTTTTCCCTGTAGTAAGGATCCAATTCTGAATTACTTACATGGCTTTCAGAGACCATTTTTTTCATGATTGGCAAAGTCCAAGAATTAAATGGAGTCTGCTGAAAAGACCACACTCAAAAACAAGGCAAACCTTAAGCAAGAAGATCCTTAAATAAGAACAGATTATTTCTATTTGTAAATTGTTTCCTAACAGTTGTATCTTGAGAGCTTTCCCCTGATAAATATTTTGTACTAGAGGTGTGGTGACAGAGTGCTAAATGTATTTTCATGGGCTAGGTACAGACGGTCAAAAAGCCTGCGGCTGAATCAATAGTCTTTGCAGGTTAGTCTAAATTGCAGAGATTACATTGAAATAGAAGTGAACAGACATTTACCTGGCTGTCTGGCTGTGTATTTACTTCCTCTTCCTGATGCCCCAGAGGTTTCTGGGATTTGCAGTCCAGACTTACAACAGCAGGACTCTGTAGAGTTGCTCATCACTTCCTTTTCCTGCTTCTGGGATTTGTAGTCCACAGTTGCAGCCAGCAGTAAGTTTGAGTGGGGGAAGGGGTGTTTAACCCCACTCCCTGGCCCAAGACCCCAGATGGGGTTTGCCTCAGGGTTTAGTCCCTCTTCTCTGTAGACTGGGCTGCATCCCAAGCCAGGTTTGCTCCCCACCTTGTCAGCCAGCCCTTACTGTTCCAGCTTGGTAGCTCTCTTTCTGGAGCAGACAGCCCAGCCCAGGGCTGAAAAATGCTGGGATGCTGGAGTACTCTGATTGAACTTGAACCAGGAAGGGGTCTGGGACAGAAGTTTCATAAACTGGTTTGACCCAACTCAGTTAAGTCCGATGCTACATTCAACCAGGTTTATCTTAAACCAGTTTCAGTCATTTTGAAACTGATTTATGTGAACTGAGCTTCTGTTCTGTTACAGGTTTAAAGCAGTTTCTGATCACTTAAACTGGTTTATGTGCAACTTCTTAGCTTTACACCTTTGGCATGAGTTTATTTTCAAATCCTGATCTGGATTGTGCCAAAGGTTTCCTGATCATTTGGACTGGAGAGTCAGGAGTGCTGCTAAGAACATGACACCTTTGCTTGCTGCAGGTTTTAGAAACTGGTGTGCCTGAATTCGGCTCGGATGAACTTTTGACTTAATCTCTCCAACTGCCATATTTCCACCCCAGCTTGAATCCAAAACTTGATGCAGTCAGTGGGAATCTTTCCATTGACTTTGGTGAGCTTTGGATCAGGCCTACAGAGTTGCAAGTGTATTAGTTGCTTCACAGGCAAAGAAGTTAAGCTCCCTACTTCATACAGTTTATAATAACTAGATAGAGATGTAGAGAGAAATGATAAAAATGAGGAACTGAGTGTTGAAATGTAGTGTGTTTGTTAATTCTGTGTTACTTGGTTAATTCTGTAATAAGAACTGACCTTAGACTTTTTCAATATTTGTGTTGTTAGCACATCATAGTGGAAAAACACTAAATTAAAAACATTATAAAAATAACTAAATTAACAGTTCAAACCCTCCTTGGAGTTTCTGTAACAATCTTAGTTCCTTAACATCACAGATCTTCAAGAACAAGCACAAGTCCTGCTGAGTCTTGTAGCCCATTGGGCTAGTATTTCTAAAGCACACCAGTATGTATAGCCAATAACATGCAAAGGAATGATGTGACTAGTATCACATTTGGTTCCCTTTGACCTTCCAGCCAAATGACATTTATAGCTGGGTCCACTGGGGATGTCCTTTGGTACAAGTCCTGAGCAGAACTTGAACTCACACCTCTGGAGCTATAATGAGAAGTTTTAATTTCTCTGTCACTACATGCCCTTTTGTCAAAGGATTCTTTGAGTGTTATGTAAGGCATCATGGGTGTATAGGAGATAAATCAGCCATTATTTTAAACAACTTTTGGCATAGCAATGGGGAATAAGAGAAAACGGGGCTTCTAGAATCATTTATAGCACAAGATGATATGTCAAAGTCTAAAAAATTAAAGGCATATGCCAGTATTAGCACCGATTAGCTGCTGATTATTTTTGACAAGATGCTAGTAAAATGTTAACCTTTAATGGAGAGCAATACCATTTGAATTACTTTTCTGAAATAAAGCACAATTATGTTACTGAAGGCTTTGGGAGATCTCTTAATGAAGGTGGATTTATCAGGATTCATGGCTTGCCACTAGAGAATAGGTACAACAGCTTTCACTGGCATGCCTAGCAGCTTGTTACACAGGGTTGTATGTTAGATGACATCTCGCTGAAAAACAAAAAATCCAGAAGTAATTGTGCCTATGGCACAAAACCTTGGCTAGAGATGGCTGTTTTCACTTTTGTCTCTGCAAAACAATACAGAATTGCCATACACTAAAAGAGAACTGTTGTCATAATTTAAAGCATGTGATTATTTTACCTGAAGATTTGTAAAAAATAACCAAATAACAAAAACCAGCAATTTAACTCAAAGTTTCTCTGAACTGGCCTGATGATTTTTGAGAATGAATCCCTAAGGGTCAGATCAGCCACATGAAATATGCCTACTAGTAGGTGTTTAGTTTGATAATGCTTTCCCACCTGTGTGACTGAAATGTCCTGTTCAATAATGTTGTCAAATTAACGCTAGCTCATCAGATAATCACTTTTCTAAGGATGGAATTCCTGCCTGTTCAGGGAGATATGCCAGGGCCGATGTCTCTCTTAATTTCTGTTTTGAGGATTTAAGGGTAGAAACAGATGTCACCTGACATCTCATTTGTGCTGGCGTAAAAGTGTTTATGGTGGCACAAATTGTGAGCAAATAGATGTCAGTACCTTTTGTCATACCACATCAAAGGAAAATCAGTAGTGCAACAAAAGGTAGTAATAGAATCTGCTGCTTTATTGCTGCAGACTTGACTACCTCTGTGGTGGAAGAGTACAAACAGCCTGTGTGACTTGCACACCCCAAACATGCCCACCCAGCAGGTGTTCTGGAGACTTGAGGGTTCCTCGAGCATGGGCAAGAAACAGACATCCCTCAAGCCCCCAGAGCACCTGTCCACTTGCCCCGTTTAGAGAGACACCCCAGGAAATCTTGGGGTGCCTCTTTATAAGCAGGGATGTCACGGTTCCTTGCTCAGCCAGACCCATCCCCCATGATTACAGAGAACAGATCTGGCTGCACAGGAAACGGTTTTTCCCTACCCAGCCCGATTCATCCCCTGTGATTGCAGGGAATGGGTCTGTCTGGGCAGCGAAGAGCTTTTCTCTACCCAGCTAAACTTGTCCCTTCTGATTGCCCTTTCCAGCTCAGCTCCATAAAAGCCTTTTCCCACTCAGGCAGGGCAGCCTGCTCTCCAGCAATTGCAGGGCAGCAGGTCTGAATGAGTGGGGAAAGAGGGAAAAATCACATTGCCCATTGTTCTGTGCCATCAAGAGCAGGACAAGGGGAATGTGTGTTTTGCCCAGTGAAGCAAGTCAGTTGTGCTGTGACACATTGCAGCACAGCTGATCCCCTTCAGTCTGTGATGTCTATTTCTTGCCTAAGTGGTACATAGGTCCTGTGCTGTAGCTGACACAAAAGTGAATTTCACCCTATGTAGTCAGCATTTCTCAACATATTCACTAGTAATTTGGTGAAACAGCAGTCCTTCAAGATTCAGGTAAACCTATGTTTCATATCTGGTGATAATAAACAATAACATTAGGTACACCTATTCCAGGAAGGTAGCTTAGTTCAGTGACTATAGGAAGAGACAGGGAGTCATGAGACATGGGATCTATTCATGTCAAAATACACACTGTGTAATAGAGATACATAGACACCTCTTGTAAAGATAAAAGGCTCTACTTAAATGCAAAGAATTATAGTGTGAAGTAAGCTGTCAAGAAAAATTGTCATGCATAAGAGATCACAGGCATCCTGTGAAAGACAAACACATGATATGTCACTGAGGGGCCTGTATTGACCTGATTTAGCTGTAGCTGGAATAACATTGCTTTAACAGCCTGGATAAAGACTGCAAGTTGTGTGCCTGAGTTCACTATAGTACATGGGTAGCTAGAAG